>NC_083098.1:110187921-110391156 GCF_949774975.1 Lagenorhynchus albirostris | reverse complement strand
CTCTGATTTACCCATAATCTCTTCTCCATTGAACATAATTATTGTTTTCTTAACTTTATTAAGTGTACCTTGATATAGATGTAAATACACACACACACACACACACACACACACACATAGTCTTAAGTCAGTGTTTATAGCACACTGATTTTCATCCTCTTGAGTGCTATGAAGAAAGGATACATTTATATGTGGATAAGAATGCATAAAAACACACATGGAAATAGGGTGATGGCTATGAACGTTATTTCCTCTTACTCTGAATTATTTCTTTACAAATCTCCAGAAAACAAATTTAACTGATAATTCCAGTATTGTAGTAGTCTGAGTTACCAAAGTCAACTAGGAAGTTTAGAAAATAAATGTAATTTAAAGAACAATATAATCTCTGATGTTAAGAATTTTTCAGAAGTATAAGACAGTATCCTAGTTAAGTTTTAATGTAAATGGAATAATTCTTAGAGCTACATAATTTGCAGGATAGTATGAGTTTCCAAGAGGTTTTTATTTCATGAAGATAATAGTTTTAATTACACTCAATTTAAACACCTGTTTACATATATAATCTTAAAGGTTAATGTAAGTAATAATAGTTATCTGACTTATGAGGCAAGTGTTAAGAATTAATGTAACATTTTTTTTGTTTAAAAAAAAGTCTTGCATGAAATAAACTAAAACTGTTTCCATTTTCACTTCACACTGTGATAGAATCAAGGAGAACACATTTAACTATGTTTTAAACCCAAATTCACAGAGCAATTTAAATTATCAAATGCTTTAATTGGATTCCATGTTATTATGTGAAGTTGAATTAAAATGTAATTATTTTGATTCCCTTCACCTAAAAATCTTAAAGCCTGCTAAATCTTGGGTAGAAGAGTTCCATACAGCCTTTCAGGATCATGAATACTGGGTCTGATGGTCATTTGCATATCTGTGTTCTTTATCCAGTAGCTGACCCAGGTGCTAAGGGGTTTAAGCTAAGTCTCTCCCTTTTCTCTTGCAGAAACTCAAGAAAGAGAGTTAGGGAGTTCCAAAGCAATACGATTAACTTGCACTAAGAGGGGATAAAAGAGATATATGAAATAATATTATTACCTAGTGGAACACAAATCATGTAAATTTTATACTTAAAATAAACTTGAGATAGTGTTTAATGGTGGTTCCAGTGGGGCAGACAGGTGAGGGAAGGGAACATCTTACAAATAGAAATTATTTTATATCTTAAATATTTAAATAAAGATAGCAAAATAATTTAAATACGAACACAGTAATACATTATATTAATTTCTTCTACTTTCTTGTGTTTTGAAACAATAATAAAAAACATTTTAAGTTTGTAATCACCATGGTTTTCCCACAGGTGTATGGACCCCTAAGCCTCTGGAAGGCCTGTTTAGTAGCTGAAAATAGAAATGGTTATAATAGCCCCTCAGGTACCCAGAGTACCTCTGTTCCCCGAACACCTTCCTCTTTTTTTTTTTTTTAATTTAACATAATTGCAAATGTGGCCCCCTCCTGGCCCTCTGTACTAATGTAGTAAAGCCTTTTGCATCTGGAGGCAGATGTAATTCCTCCCTAAAAGTCTTGGACTCTAATTAGGGCAGAGCAAGTGCCCATGTTGGAGAAGAACCATCTCCAGTGCCATGTGGGTGAATAAAACCATACTTTCTGGTAGCTAATCAGTGGCTACTGACATATCACTTCCACCTGGGCTGCTGCAGTTCCTGGAATGCCATGGCTATTTCTTCCCTTTCACCTAGTCTTTGACTAGGAACTCTCCAGAAGCCATAGCAGTGTCCTCTCCTTGAGGCCTGAATTGCCAGGCCTGTCGCTTGTACCACACAGAGGACCCTGGGACCTGACTATTCTGGCAACCAAGTGCCTGGCTCTTCCCCTGTGCCTCATGCCCCTCTTTGCCCTGGTCACCGCCAGACAACATAGGCCTGGAAAGTACCATGGACTGGGTTCCCTCCCCCCAAGTCTAGTAATCTCCAGCTTAACTGGAGATTTTACTCCATTCATATTTGTTGTGATTAATGATACATTTATACTTATTTTATGCTCCATACTTGTCTCAATTCATTTTAGTTTTCCCTCCTCTTGCCACCTTTTTGAATTTTTTTCCCTTCAGTCTATTGTTTTCTTTCTACCAGAAGCATGATATTCTATTTCAATTTGGGGGCGGGTAGCCTAGAAATGCTTTAACTGAACATGCTTAAAATCAGCCGTTATCTTTATCTTCCTCTGGAGCATAGAGGGTATGGAGAGCATTTTTAACTCCAATCACTCCCTCCTGATTTATGTGACACTATGTCCTATTTTAGTTATCTCACTTTTTTAAACACCACAGATTAAACATTATTACTATTTTACATAGTCAATGTTTGCTTAAATTTACCAGTACAATTGCCGTTTTCCTTGTTTGTATTGTAAACCATTCTTCTGTCACCTTCCTTCTGAGAATTTGAAGGAATTCTCCAGAATTTGTGTTAGTGAGGTTAGGTTTGTGGTAAATTTTTTATCTGAACATGTCTTTTCAGATGATTTTAGTAAACATATATTTTAAATTGACAGTTATTTTCCCTTGTCACTTTAAAGGTGTAACTCACTGTTTTCTAGCTTTCAATATTGCTGCTTAAAAATAGCAATTTATATTTCTTCAGTAAATAATAATGGTTAACTTTTTGGCTGTTTTTTTTAAGATTATTCCTTTGTCTTCAGTTTCATTAGGATGTGTCTAGGTGATAAATTTCTATTTCCTTTATCTGTTTGGGATTGGTTGAGCTTCACAAATCTATGGATTGGTGTTTTTCATTAGCTGTGAAAACTCTTGGCCATTAACCCTTCAGTATCAAGTAGTATTTCCTTTGCCCTGTGTTTTAAGTTATAACTTTGTGTAGCTCCAAAGAGACATTTTAAAACTTTCTTACTTAATCATCCACGTCTCCTGATGGCTCTGTCATATTTCCACTTCTCTGTGTCTTTACACTGTAATCTCTTCAGCTTCATTTTCTAGCTCACTGTTTCTCTCAGCCTTATCTAATCTGCTATTTAACACAATTCCTGATGTCCAACTTCTATAATTCTGTGAACTAGAAACTTTTTAGCCACTTCAGATCCCCTGTACCTCACCTGTATTTTGTTCCAGCTGTTGCTGTGGGGAGTTTCCTTAGAATTCACACATGGTGCAAACTCAAAGTACCTGGCCCCCATCCTCAGTGTTTTCCTGTTATGGCAAAGCATGAGAGGCTCTGGGCTCATGCCCTGATAGCAACTGAGCACGATACATGGCCCCGTGGGATACGAGGTGACTATGTAACCTGCCATGTCCACCAGAGGGCCTTGATGAGCTGTACTAAATGTTCAGACTCACACACTTTTGTTGACTCAGAAGGACACAGGACAGAAACCACACCTTGCCAGGGTAGCCGCATCAGGCATTCCTTTTCCAGTGCAGTTCCTTCTAATATTCCACAGAGCAGTCCATGTAGCCACCTGGAATAACTCAGGTTCGCACACTCGGATCCACATTGAGCAAGAACAGGAACTGCTCAGGCTCAAAAGCTTCATTCTACACAGGATCCCAGCTCTTTTGCAATAAAACCACTGGTATAGTTTCCAGGTTCCCATGTGCTGGTTACAAGAGTCCCTGCGTGCAGGGAAACCCAAACTATGGTATCCCCATCAAGAATTGATAGTTCCTCAAAGTCCAGATTTGGTTCACCAATCAAAGTCATGTTTACCATAAACCATGTTGCTGAGTAATATCATTGATATACCACCTTATCAGGTTATCAGAGCTAGAAATTTAACCAAAATCCCATGAAGAGCAAGAGTCTTGTGAATCCCAGTCACGTGGTCAGAAATGCCCACGATGGGCACTGTCAGACGCTAAGTCATAAGGTTGGGCAGGCCTAGTAGAAACGAACAACAAATAAAATGATACATGGGATTGGGATCGAGCAGGTCCAGAGGACATGAATAAGCTCTCTCAGCTTACATCTCTGACCTGATTTGAGGGAGTTCTCCCAGACTTGCTAATGCAGGAAGAAAAGCTCAGTCTTGATGAAATCGGCATGGAATGTTGGTGCAAGTGGAAAATAAACTGCTGGGCGCCACAGCCTCACTCAGAGGTGGCCTTTGAAAGTGGACAGATTAGCCTGTGCAGCTGGTCAATGACTTGATGTAGAGAGAAGTGGCCTGAAGTAAGGCTATACATGGACTCGTGAGCAGTGGGGAATGACTGGCCTGGGTTGATCAGGGACCTGCAAGGCAAATGTTGGAAGTGACTCACTTCTGTGAGTTCTATGAAGGCTGTAAACCCTAGAGGAAGCACCTCATGCAGCCAGTTCCAGTATAATCGTGAATAATGGTTGGACAGAGGCAGCAAATTGATGACCTTAGCAGCTCATAGTCGTGGAAAGAGCATCTTCTATGATGGGGCACCGAAGAGCTGGCAGGGAAAGCAGAGTGATCGAGGCTTGATATAAAGTGGTTGTTCCTAGTAAGAGGGGCCTTCAACAAAAGGAGAATTCCTGGAACCACACATTCTAGCATCAAGTCCACCAAAAATCCAGACAGGACCAGTGTGATCGTTAATATTTGTGTCAACTGGGCAAAGCAATGCCCACATATTTGGTGAAATGTTGTTTCTTGGTATGTCTGTTGAGGGTGTTTCTGGATGAGATTAACATTTGAATCAGTAAACTGAGTTTAAAAAGTCACCCTCACCAACGCAGGTGGATATCATCCAATCCACTGAGGGCCTGAATAGAACAAAAAGGTAAGGAAGGGCAGTTTTGCTTTTTGCTTGAATTGGCATCCATCTATTTCTGCCCTTGGACACCAGTATACCTGGCTCTCGGGCCTCTGGACTCAGACTGGGACTTACACCATCAGCTCCCCTCTTCTCAGGCCTTCAGACTTGGACTGAATTACACCACTGGCTTTCTTCATTCTGCAGCTTGTTGGTGGCAGACTGTGGAACTCCTTGGCCTCCATAATCATGAGTCAACTCCTATAATAAATCTCCTGTATATATCCATATATATTCTATTGGTTCTTTCTCTGGGGAACCCTCATCAATATGACCATTCATTTCTCTGAGGTCATCAGTCCAGAGAGCAGCCCAGATCCATCACTCTGATGTTAAGAGAGAATCCAGAGGATACCATGAAGAGTATGGAGAACGTGTATCTCCTACCTCCATCACCAGGACTTTGTGGAAGTTATATTCTACCCTTTGTCGACTGAAAAAAAAAAAAAAGTACAACCTAAAAGTTGAGAATTACATTTTATTTGGTGGACTTGCTGAGGACCTTAGCCCTGAAGGCAGCCTCTCAGATGTCTCTGAGGGACTGCTCCAATGAGGAAAATGGGGAGCTAGGATATATAGAAGTTTTTGCTATAAAAAACAGGTAGTCGGAACATCAAAAGATTACTGTTAAAGAAAAACAGATATCAAGTTAATTTATTTGGCACTTTTCTATGTTTGGGAAGATGCAAGAGTCTGGGCCCAATGAAATCATGCCTTTGATACGCACCTTAACTATCTAGGGCCAGTATCCTGCCTTTCTTCATCCTGAATCCCTTCAGGGTGTACAGTCTGGGCGGGTGCAGTGGCTGAGGGCTTGATGGCTGCAACATCCTTTGTTTACTGATATGGCGGTGACATTCTTTGTCCACACCTTCTGATTCTCTTTTGAAGGGTTGCAGGAAGAGGACAAACTTTAAAATTTCACCTGGGTTATCAAAGCAGAAACTGGTTTAGTTAAAGAGACAATTGAAAGTAAGAGAAGGTGAGTATGCTAGATTTTTTTTTTTTAATCCAAATTTCTCACTTAACTACCCAGTGGAGAGGGGAATATTTGAGGGGATCAGTAATTTGGAAACCGCTGCAATCATGATTGTGGTCTCCTTGAGAATGAATCTGAAGTTGATCTGTGAGTTTGTGAATAGCTGTTGGCATGTATTGATTTTGTTTTGGTTGGTTTAGTTTGGTTTTCTTCTGAGATTAGTCACTGAGGTCTGTGGAAATGGCTCAATTCAGAATAATGAGCTGGGGTCAAGGGGTCAAGGTTTTTTATTTTCAGCCAAATCCATTGAAAAGCCTCCAGAGAAAAGAAAACTCAGTAAAAGCCACTAGAGTGAATAACTTAGATTCTAAGAAAGAGCAATAGAAGTTATACAACTTGACAAATATTGAAGATTCTTAGGAACCTGTGGGACAATATCAAAAGGGCAATTATATACAGGTAATTGTAATCCTAGAAGCAAAGTAGAGAGAAGTGGACAAATATTTGAAGAAATGATGGTCAAACTTTTTTCAAATTTGGGTAAAGATATAAATAAATGTACAGATCTAAGAAGCTCAGCAAATCCTAAATAGAATGAACACATGAAAACCTGGGCTAGGCACATCTTAGACTACTGATCCCCAAAGATAAAAATAATTTTGTAAGCATACAGAGAAGAATGTATAATACATATAGGGAACGATGGTTTAAGTGATCAGTGACTTATCAGAAACTACAGAAACCAGAAGACAAGGGAACAACATCTGAAAGTACTGAAAGAAACAGCTATCAGCTTAGAATTCCATATCAAGCAAAAGTGTCCCTCAAGGATGAAATGAAATAAAAGACATTTGCAAATGAAAGAAAATTAAGAGAATTTGTTGTCAGCATTTCCACACTCCCACGCTACAGGAAATGCTAAAGTGAATTCTTCAGGTTGAAGAGAAAAAACACTAAGGTGAACCTGACTCTTCAGGAAGGAATAATTGCAAATAATGGTAAATACTTAGTGTTGGGCTGCACCCTGCAGGCCTACTAGCTCTGTGCTTGCCCACCTACAAGATCGAAGAAAGAGCCTGGACTCAGCAACAGAGACATCAGTGGTGTAATGGATGGGGGAGCTTACATGTCTGAAGCAAGGTCCTGGAGCAACACTCCACTGTGTGCTGCAGGAAGCAGGCAGGACATGGTGGCAGTCTTCACTCCAGGGGGAAGGGGAGATTACAGGTTATAGGGGAATTGATGTCAGGTGGGCTCATTAGTTACCAGGGAAACCAGTAGAGGGGCACGCCCCTCACCACCCCTTTGATGAGAACAGTCACTGGCTGGGGCCTGGGGCAAGTTTGTAGGAAGGTCAGTCATGTGCTTAGGTGTAGGTGAAACAGGCACTGGTGGGGCAGGGGATGTACAGAGAGCAAGAGAACAGCCACCTTGAGTGGCCTCACCCTACATTTAGATAAATACTTAAGGCTATTTTTCCTCTCAATTTTTGGTTTAAACAGTTCTACGTATTTTAAGCTATTTCACTTTCTTATGAGGTTCATACTGTATGTTTATGTAATACATATGATTAGTATAGAAAAAAAGGATGGTGGTGGATGAATCACAGGACTTGACTTCTCCCTGGCTTTGCAGGGTTTGTTCTATTTATGTCCACCTACTGTCATCAGACTGCCTTCAGAACAGGTATTTTGAGATACTTTGACCACACAGAACACATGGTTTTTTGTTTTTGTTTATTTTTTCTCCCTACATTTACTATCTTTAATATTCCTTCAGTTTGTGAGCAGATAGGGTAGGGGACCTCCCAGAGGAAAAGAACCAGTTATCGCTTTTTGACACAAGAGAAGCCATTTCTGGCCTAAGCCATTTTGTGATCTAAGTTGGGCCACAATGCTTGTCCTTGAACAGGTCTCAGTAATAAAGATCTTGAGGGAACAAAAGAACAAACGATTGTTAACAGGCAAGAGAAGTAACAATAGCAAAGATAATGAATCATTTGTAAAGACCCCCAGTTCTGCTTTGCTGGTTGAAATTAGCCTGAAGCACTTTCTTGAGCTGTTTTCCAGAATTTAACCACCACCCCTACCCCTCACCTCCCAACCACCAGACCAACTGGAGCCTCAGAGATGATGATATTGACCTTTTCTGACCTTCGAGACTTCAACTAAAGTTTGCCCCAATTTTATGCTGAATTTTCCTCTGCTCAAGCCCCTTCGTGCATATACATGTGCCCTTGGCTTAAAACTTCCCCAATTTTGCTGTTGGGGAGACACTGCTCTGGGAAAGATCCCCAGTGTTCTCCTTACTTGCTGCAAGTAATAAATCCTTCCTTCTCCCCATCTTTGACTTGGTTGTGTCTTTGGCTCAACCCCACCAAGAGGCTAACCCAGTTTTCAGGTTACAAGTTTACGTAAGTGACCATGAAGACCTGGGCTCTGGTCCTAGGCCAGCCGCTTACAGATCATGACTTTCCCGTTCCACTTGCCCTGCATGAATTTCCTTGTCGCTCCTGTGAAGCTAATCCACGTTCCCGCTAGCTCTCAGGAATGCTGTCAGAATATAGTGGCACCACTTGAAATTGTTGATTTTCTAAGTTTATTTATTTGGATCTTTGCTGCATCACGCGGGCTGGGCTCTTAGTTGCCGCGTGTGGGATCTAGTTCCCTGACCAGGGATCAAACCCAGGGCCCCTGCATTGGGAGCGCGGAGTCTTAACCACTGGACCACCAGGGAAGTCCCACAATTGTTGACCAAGTACCTCCAAGAAGTTCTGAGGGGTCTGAGAGCAATTTAGAATTGGTTAAATGCCTTTTTCTATACTGCCTATCCAGAGCCTAGGATTTTCCTTTTGACTAATTGAACACTGCCATCTTGTGTGTAATTGTAGGAAATAGCAGGGATTAAATTCCTAAAAGGAAGGTCCTTAAAAATAACAAAACCATTGTCTTTTCATTCTTGTCTCCTTAACCTCATTTTCCAAAGGACGAGACTCAGATTATCAAAGAGGAGGTCAGAATAGCCTTGCGTAGGCCACTAAGACTAACTTGAAAGGGTAGAACTAAACTTCAGAGGTCAAGTAGCATTTGAATAGGCCTTTTGGTGAAAGGGAGGGATAACCTGATGAGGGTTGCGGGGAAACCAATGGAGTCCTGGAAGGCAGGATGGTAGTTAGAAGCTCAGTCTCAGTGGATGGGCTGGGGCACTCCTGAGCTTGGCCACTTCCCAGCTGGGTGTTGAGGTTGGGTCCCTTCCTGTGTAAAACTGGGATAATAATGGTACCAGCCTCTAATCCTCCCAACAACCCATGTACCGTTTGTAGTGCAACATCTGTCACAGTAAGTATATAATGAATATTAGCTGTTATTATGATTTTGCCCTTTAGACTAGGGAGAAATAAAGGAAGTTAATTAAATTCACCAGCACCTTTGGAATCAATTCCATGTCCACCCCATTCTTCTAAAGAGATTTGAGGCAAGGAAGTAAAAAAAGTGACAGGATTCCTCCAGTCATGGCAGAGTATAAACACAGAGAACATAGTAATAGCTACCACTTACTGAGAATTTACTATGCACCAGGCATTGATCTATGTGTGTTACATGTATTAATTCATTTAATCTTTTAAATTTTTTCCCAGGTTTATTGGGGTATGATTAACAAATAAAAATGACATATACTTAGGTTGTATAATGTAATATTTTTAAGGTGTACAACATGATTTAATATATATACATTGTGAGATGATTACCACAATCAAGCTAATGAACACATCCATCACCTCACATAGTTACCTTTTTTCTGTGTGGTGAGAACACTTAAGATTTACTTTCTTAGCAAATCTTAAGTATACAGTATTTTCATACAGTATTCTGTCTTATTTCACTTAAAATAATATTCTCCAGCTTTATCCATGTTGTTGTAAATAGCAAGATATCCTTTTTTATGGCTGAATAGTATTCTATTACATGTATGTTTATGTGTGTGTGTGTGTGTGTATATATATATATATATGTATATACCCTTATACACTACTATATACACACACAACCTCACGCACTACATTTTTTTATCCATTCATGTGTCGAAGGACACTTGGGTTGTTTCCATATCTTGGCTGTCGACTAAAAAATTATTCACAACCTAAAAGTTGAGAGTTATGTTTTAACTCGGCAGGAATTTTTAGGACTTCAAGCCCGGGAGGCAGCATCTCAAGTAACCCTGAGAGAATTGCTCTGAGGAGGAAGGGGTGGGGAGCCAGGTTATACAGAAGTTTTGTCACAAAGGGCAGGTAGTCTGAACGTCAAAAGATGGTTGTTAATTAAAGAAAACCAGATATCCCAAGTTCAGGAATTTAGCACTTTTCTGTGTATGGGAAGATGAAAGAGTCTGGGCTCACTGAAATCATTCCTTTGGTATGCACCTCAGCTCTCTGGGACCAGTACCCTGCGTTTTTGTGTCCTGAGTTTCCTCAGGGCTCACCGTGGGGAGTGGCTGCAGTCTGATGGCTGCTAGAGGGCAGGTATTCTTTGTTTCCTTCCTGAGTTCCCTCAGGACTCACCGGCTCACCATTCACTGTGGCTACAATTGCTGATGACTGTGACATCCTGTTTACTGATATGGCAGGCAACATTCCATTTATCAGCCATCTGTGTATTTTCTTTGAAAAAAGTCTATTCAGTTCCTCTGCCATTTTTAATTGGATTTAATTTTTTTGTTGGTGAGCCATATGAGTTTCTTATATATTTTGGATATTAGCCCCTTATCAGGTATATGGCCGTGTTCAGTAGGAAAAAGCATGGAGTAACTTTTAGTGATGTACCTACTAGATGTAGCTAAGGTAGGGTTCCCAGATAAATTACAGGATATCCAATTAAATTTGAATTTCAGATAAAATGCTACTTTTCATAGCATGTTCCAGAGAATGTATAGAACATATTTATACTAAAAAAATTAACTGGGCATCTGTATTTTTACTTACTAAATCTAGAAATCCTAAGGAGTTCATTCCATGAGCACAGTTTTGATACAAAGAAGCCAAAGACATCATGTCACTGTGTGTTGATAGATTTCCTCCGTATTTGCATAGAGTTTAACAGGGAGAGGACTCCAGTAATCATAGTATTGGCTCCACCTCCGCAGGAGGTTGTTTAGTTTCCAGTAGTTCATATGGCACTTGAAATCTGGGACAAGATCCCATGGATTTATATCCTAGTCTTGTCATTCTTTAGCCACATAACCTTGAATATACGTAGCCTCTGTGCTCATTTTCTCATATATAAAATGGGAATGCTAGTAGTTCCCACCTCATGGAATTTCTATAAAGATCAAATGAAAATCTCTAGTGAATACGCAAAAGATAAAGAGAAAGGAATGGAAGCATGGGGGGGCAGGGCAGGGGGACAGGGGGCTGGTAATCAACAAATCACAAAGGAAGACAAAGAGGAAGAAAGGAACAAAGGAACTACAAAACAAAGGAACTAGAAATTAACAAAATAGCAATAGTAAGTCCTAATTTATCAATAGTTTCTGGAAATGTAAATCAAAAGACACAGAGTGGCTGAATGAACAAAAAAACAAGATTCAATGCTGTCTACAAGAGACTCACTTTAAGGACACACACTGGCTGAAAATGAGGGGACAGAAAAAGATATTTTCATACAAATGGTAACCAAAAGAGAGCAGGGGTGGCTGTTGTTATATCAGATAAGAGATAAAGAAGGTCATTATATAATGATAAACGGGATGAAATGATTGTGAATATTTATGCACCAAGAGTGGAGCACCTAAATGTATTAAGTAAATATTAACAGATATTTAGACAGCAATACAATAGTAGTAGGGGGTTTCAAGAGTCCACTTTCAACAATGGATAGATCATCCAGACAGCAAGTCAATAAGGAAAGAGCAGACTTGAATAATACTCCAGACCAAATGCACCTAACATTCTGTTTATAGTACATTCCATTCAACAGCAGCAGAATACATGTTCTTCTCAAGTGCACATGGAACATTCCCCAGGATAGATCATATGTTGGGTCACAGACCTGTTTTATCAAATTTAATAAAGTTGAAACCATATCAAGTATCTTTTCTGACCACAATGATAGGAAATTAGAAATCGATAACAGAAGGAAAATTGAAAATGTCAAATATGTGGAAATTAAATGACACACTTCCAGAAAACCAATGGGTCAAAGAATAAATTCTTTGAGACACATGAAAATGGAAACACAATATACCAAAACTTTTGGGATAGAGCAAAAGCAGCTCTAAGAAGTTTTAGTGATAAATGTCTACATTAAGGAAAATGAAATGTCTCAAACAGCCCAACTTTACATCTCAAGGAACTAGAAAAAGAACAACAGACTAAGCCCAGAGTGAGCATAAGGAAGGAAATAATAAAGATTAAAGCATGCCGACCTGCCATATTAATGGCATCATTATAACTTAGGAAGGAGGAAACAGCCAGAACTCTGGAAGCCCTGATAAGGTACCTTTGCACGAGGGAGTGGGAGAAGAAACGGAATTCAAAAATCAGCATTGGAGACTAGAACTAATGGATGAAAGTTTGATGCGATATTTACATAGTCCCAAAGTGTCTCCCCTCAAATTACCTATTAATTACAAAGGGGAAAATGGTAATTTTAATGTTGAGAAATCGAACAGGCACCTCCTAACCAATTGATCAGAACTAACATTACCAATATTGGGACAAAGCAATGTCATGTGCCTTCTGACGAGAGGCACTGAGAAAGACACCACATCACTCTTACCGTATTCCTGCTGCGTATAACTTGAATCATGAATAAACCTCAGACCTAAGTTGTGTTTTTTGACTTTGACAGATTCTCTACCTCCCCAAAAATGACCCTCACTCTTCAAAACTATGAAAGAATAAGACAAGAAGAGCACATATAACCTGTGATCCTGTATTGGATCCTGATAGACATTAAGGCAACTGATGAAAATTTAAGTATGGGCTACAAATTAGATAAATCCATATTAAATTTCCTGAGTTTGATCACTGTACTGTGGTTATGTAAGAAAATGTTTCTGTTCTTAGGAAATACATATGGGCATACTTAGGGGTAAAGGATTTTGATGTCTTCAACTTACACATCTTTTTCTAAACTATTTCAGAGTATGTGTGTATCCACATATATATTTACATATGTGTGTATCCACATATGTTTACATATATGTGTATCTAAATACACATACAGAGAAAATAAACAAATGGGGGAAATGTAAGCAATAGGTGACTCTGGGTAAAAGCTCTTTGGAGTCCTTATTTTTGCAACATTTTGCAATTTTGAAATTATATCAAAATAAGTTTAAAACATTGCAAAAAGAAAGACGAGACTTTGCAAGGATGCAAGGCCATGACACAGGGGTCTGGTGGGTTACCCTCAGGAGCCAGGACTTGGCCCAATGGGAGCCAGTAGTGGGTGAAGGGAAGGGGAACTTGTGAGAGATGACTTTGCCATAATGCAGAGGAGAAGGTGAAAGACTAGAGCCAGGGAACCAGTTTACAAACAAGAACGGCATCAACAATAGACTGCAGAGACATCCCAGGGACCAAGTGATGAAATCTGACCCAATCAAGCATCAGCATTCCTCCTCGTGAATCCTCATAGTGTCCGTCTACTGTGAAAGGCTGGGGTGAGGAAATGCACACCAGTACTCTTTGACTAATCCATAATCACCTATTTACCTCCATCAAGAGACTAATGATGTGGTTTATTCAGAGCCAGGTGGTGAGCAAACTTTTCTCTAAGACATAAGGTTCATGGCAATGACTTTAAATGAATACAAGTCAGATGAATGCATAAAAGTCCCGTAAACAAAGCCATTATTCCAAAACCTGTTCAATATTTATCCAGAGCTTTCCAGAACCTAAACCAAATTTACTTCACTTAGGTCTATATGGAAACTATCAACTTCACTATGTTAATAAAGTTATGTTTTACAACCTAGTACATTTTGCTGAAAGAGATGAGTGCCCCACTTGCAAAGCTGCCTTCCTTTGCCAACAAAAGAATCTGAGGCAACAAATGATGTTAAACACAAAAAAGGAGACCATGTTCCCCAAGAGATGTACAGAAAGTGGTTTGGATGTCATTGTCCTCAAAACACACTGATATGTGACTTGAATGCATTATGCATTCTTTTTCCAGGAATAGTGAAAATTAGGAAAAAATAATCCATTGTGATGATGTGCTGGTAGCCTCATCTTCACACAGGAAAGACAGGTCTGTCTGCACCTGGATTCTTGAACACTCGAGTCCTCAAAAGAGAGTGATGGTAACTTACTTGTATTTTCAATCTGTTCAAAAGTTACCTACTCGAAGTCATACGATAAATGAACTGTTGGTCTTGGAGCACAAATCAAGGTCTTTCACTCCCAGTCTGTAATATTCAAATACACAGCGCAGAGGTGAAGAGCGTGCATGGGCTCCAGAGATAGGCTGTCTGAATTTGAGGGCTAGAACAATCTCTTGCTAGGTACATGAACTTGTACAAGATATTTATCCGCCCTCTGTTTAGTTTCCTCCTCTGTAAAGTGGGTATACTATCGGTGCCTACTTCAGAGGTTTGATGGAAAGAGTTGTCGACTGAAAAAAAAAAAGCACAACCTAAAAATTGAGAATTAGATATTATTCAGTGGACTTTCTAAGGACTTAAGCCAAGGAGGCAGCCTCTCAGATGTCTCTGAGGGACTGCTCTGAAGAGGTAAGGGAGGAGCCAGGTAAGGGATATATAGACGCTTTTGCTATAAAAAACGGGTAGTCGGAGCATCAAAGCCAGATATTAAAGAAAGCCAAATATCTCAAGTTAACCAGGTTAGCGCCTTTTGCAGTGGGCTCGTTGAAATCATTCCCTTGCTACGTGCTTTAGCTATCTGGGGCCAGTATCCTGTGCTTTCCCATCCTGAGTCCCTTCAGGGTGTACTCTCAGAGGCAGGGGCGGGGGTGGGGAGGGTGAGGGAGCCCATTTGTTTCCATCCTGAGTTCCCTCTGGCTCACCATCAGGCCGATGGTAGTGGCTGATGGCTGCAGCATTCTTGTTTGCTGATATGGCAGGCACCATTTTCATCCACAGAGTCAGTAGGCAAATTCACATTAGATCTGCTCCTGGAACATGGTAAATGCACAGACAGTGTTTGCTATTAGATGATCAGATCAGGGACTTCCCTGGTGGCGCAGTGGTTAGGAATCCACCTGCCAATGCAGGGGACATGGGTTCGAGCCCTGGTCCGGGAAGATCCCACGTGCCGTGGAGCAACTAAGCCTGTGCGTCACAACTACTGAGCCTGTGCTCTAGAGCCCGTGAGCCACAGCTACTGAAGTCTGTGCACCCTAGAGCCAGTGCGTCGCAACTACTGAAGCTCACACACTCTAGGGCCCATGTGCCGCAACTACCGAGCCCACGTGCTGCAACTACTGAAGCCCACGTGCCTAGAACCCGTGCTCCACAAGAGAAGTCACCACAATGAGAAGCCCGTGCACTGCAACAGAAGACCCAACGTAGCCAAAAAATAAATTTAAAAAATAATTATCAGATCAGCAATAGAATTACTAGTAATATATTTCATGATACTCCAGAGTTCCCCTGTGGATCATACCAGCCTCCCTCCAGAAGACATTGCCTGACATCACACCTTGCCTGAGTCTTCCTTTCCATGTCCTGCTTCTCCAACCCCTTTTTCAGTTTCTTTTGGGAGCACATCTTTAATAAATGACTGACACACAAATCCTCGTGGCAGGGTCTGATTCTGGGGAACTTAAAATGTCTTAGTGCGGTAGCTATAAGAAAATACCATAGACTGGGTGACTTATAAACAACAGACATTTATTTTTCACAGTTCTGGAGGCGGGAATTCTGAGATCAGGGTGCCAGCATGGTCAGGTGAGGTCTCTCTTCTTGGTTGCAGACTTCTTTTTGTGTCCTCACTGAGCCATGACTACGGAGACTGTGCACCTAGAGCCTGTGCTCTGCAACAAGAGAATCCACCGCAGTGAGAAGCCTGTGCACCGCAGCGAAGAGCAGCCCCCGCTCGCCACAACTAGAGAAAGCCCACGTGCGGCAATGACCCAATGCAGCCAAAAATAAATAAATATATCTGCCAAGTTAGGGTTTTGGGGCTCATGTACTCCTTTGAGAATCCAAAGAAAGTTATGAAACCTCTTCTCAGAAGAGAAGTCCATCATGCACAAATGTAATTTTGTATTAAATTCCGTGGGTTTCTAGATCCCGCTAAAATCCATCGCTGGATCCCATACAAGAGGATTTCTAATGATTTTTTTTTTTAATGGAGTAAAGACATTACTTACTGCAAAGAAGAAAGTGTGCATTTAAAAGTGAAATCCACTTTTCAAGGGGAAAACATCTGGGAACAGTGTACATCCTTGGGCCTCTGGGCCTCTGTAGGGAATCTCTGTACTCTTGGGTAGAATGGGTTTTGGAGCCTCATAACTGAAAGTTCCAATCCCAACTCCACAACTTGTCAGATTTGTGTTTGGCCACAGACAAGACAAATAGTTCAGATTTAAATTCTTCTTTCTCTTTCAGAAGGCCTTCCAACACCCCTGGGCTTGGAGGTGGGGCTGCTTCTGAGTTACCTCGGAGCATACGTTATATCATCAGACTCACCTTCTCATCTGAGCTCCTTGAGGGCTGAGATGGTGTCTTTATCTTTGCATCTCCAGTCCCTAACAATTTTTGAATTGAGTTGAATAGAAATGTTAGTTATTTTCCTCCTCAGCCTCTGACAGGGAGCATTAGAATTGAACAACAACCATATTAATTTCCTTGGATCCTTTTGCTTGCTGTTTTTCACTTGTTTTCCCAATACACATAATTTAGAGCTATTATACCTGTTTGCTTCTACCCTATTAGGCTCGACAGGTGACATATGGGAAGAGATAGGGCATGTGAATATGGAGGAATGGAATTAACTTGATAGACAGCCCCTTTCTTTCCAATAAAAGCAGCTCTTTTCTCATTGTTCATTGACCTTGGAATAATGGATTGTGAACAGGGAATCAGCATCTTTTATTACAGCGCATTTACTAGGCCCAACCAAAGAGTCTAAAGCTTTCTGCAAAAATGTGCATTTAGGGGAATGTTCACAACTGGCTCCCGCCAACTTCTCTGCCTTTCAATCCCTCTCTAACCCTCAGTGAATGGAGGGTCGATGCACAGTTCCTAGGTGAGAACAACATAAAGAATTACTGAGTTGGAACTAGAATGCCCAGGGAAGAAGTCTTACGAGCTCAGTTTGTTTCATGCATCAAACCTCTGAAAGCTGCTTGGCTTTTGTAAAGAGAAAAGCAGTGAATTTGGAAATGAGTTTGAATGCCTGTCTGTCTTGTTTATAAATGAATAAACCAGGACTCAGGCAAGTTAAATAACCTTCCCAGGGTCACCCGCCTAGTAAGGGTTAATATTTATTTCCTGTAAAGGCTGTTGGGAGGAGAAAAGTATATAAGATATATACAACATCTAACAGAGTGCTGGCTCCCAGGAGCACCTAACACCTTTTGAACACCTAGGAACTGGAAAGATTGGTCCTACAATGTCCCTTTTCAGATTTTATGTGTTTCCCCTAAGATGGATATCTTGCCACTCTTACCCACATTTCTCACATTTCCACACATAGAAGGGATTTTCTGCTCTGTTCCCCAGAAATGTATGAGGAACACCTCCAGCTCTTCCCCTTGACCTTCATTCTTGCCCAGAGGAGGAAGAGAGCCAGTCCTGTCATGTTTAGGGTGAGAACTGAGCGTGTTTGGTCACCATCCTGATGCACATTGTTTTCTGATTCACCTTTGCCCACAGACGCATACCTTCTGCTTCTTCTTGCCGGGCCCTTACAGGGTCAGACTCATCCTGGACGAGAAGACCGTATTCATCCAGGACAGTCAGGGACTCAGGGTCCGATCTCTATATCATGTCAAACATCAGGAGGCCCATTGTGACCACACATTTGAAGCACAGTCTCCCATCTAGTGGTGTCAGTGGTGAAGCTGACGTGTTTCACACCCTCTGTCTGACTTCTGTGTTGTCTCTCAGTTGGTTCCAAGTTTGGGAGTGGATAAAAGGGGTTTAGGAAGGCCAATTAATAACACTAGTATCTTGATTCAAATTCCCCTCAAAGCCAGGGACTTTGAGATGAAAATTCTGGTGGCTGGGAATGTAGTGAGTAAGGAGCGAGGTCAAGGCTTTGGGCTTAGCCAGGGTGTAAGACCTTAGATTTTAATACAATAGCAGCTGGTGGGACAGAGAGCTTATTTCTCCATTGCTCACAAGTGAGCAGCTGTTTTTATCTGATCAACTCATTGCCCAGGGTTTTTTTTTTTTTTTTTTGTAATTCAACTCACTACAATACACATTTTTTTAAAATTTATTTTTGGCTGCGTTGGGTCTTCGTTGCTGCATGTGGGCTTTCCCTAGTTGCGGCGAGCGGGGGCTACTCTTCACTGCGGTACACGGGCTTCTCATTGCGGTGGCTTCTCTTGTTGCAGAGCTTGGCCCCAAGGACGCGGGCTCAGTAGTTGTGCCTCATGGGCTCTAGAGCACAGGCTCCGTAGTTGTGACGCACGGACTTAGTTGCTCTGCGGCATGTGGAATCTTCCCGGACCAGGGCTCGAACCCATGTTCCCTGCATTGGCAGGCGGGCCACCAGGGAAGCCCTGCCCAGGGTTTTGATCAGGGATGGTGTTTGAGTCAATAGTGAGCTTCCCTGTGTGTGGTCACAACTCATTACTGGAGGCATTACACGTGTCCTGTGTGAGCAGCAGACTCTTGGGAGCTTCCGCCTGGCGTTGTTTGGAATTTGCCCCACGCGCCTGCTCCTTTTGCTGGTTTTGTTTTGTATCTCTTCACTGCATTACATCTTGGCCATGTTACAACTGTTTGTCAAACTGCATATATATATACATCTACATATATAGATATATATAATCATATATATATATATATATATATATATATATATATATAGAGAGAGAGAGAGAGAGAGAGAGAGAGAGAGAGATACAACTGTATATCACTGAACCTGTGGTCTTGGAGAACCTGACATGGAGACTTGAAGGACAACTTGGAAGAGAAAAGGAAAATCAGGGAAAAAAAACTGATTTGGAAAAGCTAGGGAAAAGGAGGGTTTTCATAAAATTGAAATGATTAATTTTCAAATGCTGCTGAGCAACACTAAACTTAAAATACATCTCTTAATGTCGTTTACACAAAGCTAAATAAGACAACCTGGCCAGAAGGCGAGGTGGGGAACATTCCCAAACTGAGGCAAGGGAATACATACTGTCTGTTTATTTTAAAAGCCAGATTGTAGACTGAAAGTTTCAAGGATACCAGAGGAACTACACACATTTTGCATATATGCATTGTGGATTGAATTGTGTTCCCCCTATGCTAGATTAGGGTGGGCCCGAAATGCGTCATGACTGGTGTCCTTAAGAGAAGAAGGAAATTTGGACACAGAGACAAAGACACTAAGGCCATGTGAAGACTGAAGCATAGATTGTAGTCACAAATCTACAAGCCAAGGAACCCCAGAGATTGCTGGCAGCTACCAGAAGCTGGAAGAGACAGGAAGGATTCTTCTCTGGGGCCTTTAGAGAGAGAATGGTCCTTCCAGCATCCTGATTTTGGATTTTTAGCTTCCAGCACTGTGAAAGAATGTATATTTCTGTTCTAAGCCACTCAGTTTGTGGCACTGTTATGGCAGCCCCGGGAAACTAATGCATGCACAAATACACACTCACATGTAGTCATCATATGAAGCACGTGGTAGGAATTTTATATTTAATTTTTTAAATGCCTGATTATTTTTATTTCGTTTTGCCACCTATGAAAGAGCAGTAAGTCAAATAGATGCAAAAGCACTCAAAGAAGGATTACAGTTCAAGCAAACGAATCATTAGGCAAAGAACTTGACCACTGAGTGAATCAGCTGTAGGTTGATCTCTCCACTACAGCCCAAGGAGGCTCCAGGTCAGATTGGGGGAAACTGGTCTGCCCCAGTTTTAGCCAGTCCCCATACAAAAGAAAAAGAGGAGTTCAGATACACATGTGCAAGTGTTTAAAAGTTATTTACTTAATAATTCGTTAGCTCGATTGGTGTGTTCTATCCTCCTATTTTGACAAGTATACCTTCATAACAAGAAAATTAAAAAATATGTGAAAAGTTATGGCTTTATATGACCGGCAGCAAAATATCAAAGATAACCAAATTTAATTCTGCACATACATCTACATTTCTGCTGATGATCTGCCAGTGTTCAGATGTGTAATAAACATAAACATGACTTATAGATGATTAAGTAGCATTCCATACTATCTGTCACCCTTTCAACTCAAGTTAAATTGCTAGTTATGCTTTCATAATCATGATTTTCTCATACTTTGTATTCTGTTGACTGAAATGACCTAACCATATTAAAATCAATGTAAAAAAAAAGAATTTTCACATATTTTCAAATAAAGTTTAAAAATATTAATCATTGGCAATAGAAATGACAGCAAAAATAAACAAATGGGACCTAATCAAACTTATAACTTTTGTACAGCAAGGGAAACCATAAACAAAACAAAAAGACAACCTACGGAACAGGAGAAAATATTTGCAAATGATGCGAACAACAAGGGCTTAATTTCCAAAACTCTACTCAATAACAAAAAACAAACAACTCAATCAAACAAAGGGCAGAAGACCTAAATAGACATTTCTCCAAAAAAGACACACAGATGGCCAATAGGCACATGAAAATATGCTCATTATGACTAATTATTAGAGAAATGCAAATCAAAACTACAATAAGGTACCACCTCACACTGGTCAGAATGGACATCATTTAAAAGTCTACAAATAATAAATGTCAGAGAGGGTGTGGAGAAAAGGGAACCCTCTTATACTGTTGGTGGGAATGTAAATTGGTACATCATTATGGAAAACAGTATACAGGCTTCCTAAAGAACTAAAACTAGAGCTACCATATGATCTAGTAATCCCACCCCTGAGCATATATCTGGAGAAAACTATAATTTGAAGAGATACATGCACCCAAATGTTCACTGCAGCACTGTTTACAATAGCCAGGACATGGAAGCAACCTAAATGTCCATCGACAGACGAATGGATAAAGACGATATGGTATATACACACCGTGGAATATTACTCAGCCATAAAAAAGGAAATAATGTCATTTGCAGCAACATGGATGGACCTAGAGATTATCATACTAAGCAAAGTAAGTCAGAAAGAGAAAGACAAATATCATATGATATCACTTACGTGTGGACTCTAAAATATGACACAAATGAACTTATCTACGAAACAGAAACAGACTCACAGACATAGAGAACAGACTTGTGGTTGCCCGGGGGCATGGAGTGATGGGAAGCGAAGGATTGGGAGTTTGGGATGAGCAGATGCAAACTAGTATATATAGGATGGATAAACAACAAAGTCCTACTGTACAGCACAGGGAACTATATTCAATATCTTGTGATAAACCATAATGGAAACAAATATGAAAAAGAATATATATATGTATAACTGAGCACTTTGTTGTACAGTAGAAATTAACACATTGTAAATCAACTGTACTTCAATAAAATTTTTTAAAAATATTAATTATAAAAGTAAATGAAAAATAAAAAGATAAAATTTTAAGTTATTTAAATGCAGGAAAATATTTAATTTAAAAATATAATTGAATCTTTTTTTTAATGAAAATAAAACTAACTGCAAATCTAATATTCAACATCCATTTAGTCACCAAAGCATAGCACGTGTATCATGCTTCACACACGTCACGTTTAGATCCATATCTACTAAAATATAGGAGCAAAATGAATTGTTTAATGTTGGGAAATGTTTTTCAGACACCATGTTTAACTCTAAGTGCCGTGGTAATTTGTGAATACCTCTGGGATCACATGCATAATGAGAAGCAATAAAATGGATGTTCTACAATCCTAGGAACTGGTTGGTTGTTATGAAAGAATTTACTACATTCCTGCTTTCTGAGCAGAAGAATTAGATAAGTTATCCAAGTGCATCCACAGCTCAAATCGTCCACATCATCTCAAGTAGTCTCCGAAGCAATAACCCACAGACCTGGCATTCAGACCAACCACCTTCTGTTCTTAGAACATAAGCAGGAGATGAGGCATCTTCCCTGGGGCCTGAATGGTGTTGGTCATGAGAATGGACATTGAGAGTTACGGGTTACACTTTGCCAGCTTGGGTTCCAAGTGACTGAGGTTCCCGCTTGTTCTGTGAATAAATTCATGCACATTTTGTGTTTGTGATATTTGAGGCTCCCCGAAATCCAGGTCCTAGTGAAGGCGCCCTCTTGTCTGGTTCTGAGGGTGGTCCTGGTGGGGTCAGAAAGACGTGTGGGCCTGCAGGAGAGGAACCAGGTGGGTCGGTGTTGCTTGCAGTCACCCAGATGTCCTGACCGGCGGTAGGAAGGAAGGGGATGGAGAAAAGGTCTTCACTGTTGTTCACTCCAGGCACTGGTCACGAGTGAGAGGTGATTTCATGTCAATTCATGTCTCTCCAGAACCACAGGCAGCCCGGCCAACACACCTTACCCAGGCTTGAGACCTCTTGTGTTTAGGATCCAGGATGATTCTTCATCCCAGCTGAGATCAGCTGGTAATTTAGCCCATGCTGGGAGGGTAAAAAATAATTCCTTGTCCTTATGGGAAGCCTCCTTTGGCCTTACTGTTTCTTTAAAGCAAAACTCAGCGTTTCAGTGCCTCACAAGGGGCCCCTCAACTCCATGCTGCTTCAGTAAGAACTTTACCGACATTTTGGTGGTAAGAAGGAAAGGGGTTTACAATCTAAGTAACATGACAGGGACTTCCCTGGTGGTCCAGTGGTTAAGAATCCGCCTTCCAATGCAGGTGACGAGGGACCGATCCCTGGTCAGGGAACTAAGACCCCACATGCTGCAGGGCAACTAAGCCCGCGCGCCACAACTAGAGAGAAGCCTGCATGCGCGCTGCAACTGAGACCCGATGTGGCCACAAATAAATAAATAAATGCTAAAAAAAAAAAAAAAAAAAAGCTGATCTCTGAAGTAGTGAAACTTAAAAAAAAATAACGTGACAAACTTCACACAAACACCCCTTTAAGTCTTTCTATTCTTTCTCCCCGAATTCTCTCCCAAACCAGCCATCCTACCTCTTCCTTAACACCAAGCCCTCCTCCCCTCCCCTCCTCCAATCCCCTCTTCTTCCCCTGCTCTCACCATAACCCCTTCTAAGTAAAGCAGTTCGTATCCCCTTAGCTCTGGTTTGCATCTTCCCAGACATCACCCAGCCCAGCACACACAGGAATTTCCCTGGGGTTCACTGTCCTTAGAAAATAGGGATTGGGGTAAATAAAGAAGGGGCTCTGAGACAGGCTTCCAGGACATGCGGATTCTAGTTGAGGTGAATTCTCAATCCCTCCTTCTTTCACCTGATACAGATTATGAACCACGAAGCCAGAGCAGGAGACATAGGACGCCCGGTCTCCAGTATGGGAGTGGGCCGTCACCCAGAGGAGAATGAAGTTAAAATAATGGCATTCGTGTACCCAGCCCACTTCCTCAAACTCCTCGTGTTCACCTGTGTTCTGGAGTCCGTGGCTCACAGGGGTACCTGAGAAGTGATGCTTGGATCACCCTAAGAGGTTAGACCACCCTAACTAAGCTCTATCACCCAAGAACTTTGTCCAAGAGCTTAACTCTTTGGTTTGGGTTTTGAGCTGATTCTCCCCTAATCTGCATTTCTTGTCTTCATGGAGAAGAGCAAGCAAGGAGAAGTGTTTTGTGGGCTACAGGTGAAGGAAGGAGGTTTATTTATGGAATGTTAGCACCTCTCCAGCCACACGGCAGTGAACGCTCCATCTAGAGCTGGACGACTCCGGAGAAGATTCTAATTCCTTCCTGGCAGTTGAGATAGCTGCTAGTGTGAAATATACTTCAAATCAATGTCTTTATTGCATCAGGTATTTTTATCTCAGATGAGCCGACATTAAGGTCTGGAAATAAACACATGCTTTAAGACAATGTTTATCTCCAGAAAATCTCGAGAGAATAAATCCACCCTCTAGCAGCTGAGTAGCATACTGTCTGTTTTTCAAACATGTAATCACTTTTCCACCACTGGGCATTTTTCATGCTGCTTCTGCTGTCTAGAACATTCTTCACGAACTCTACCCTTTGTTAAAATTCATTTCAGCCCTTTGAAATATCTTCTCAGCCCTTCCTTCTTGTTTCTGGGGAAAACTGTTTCCACATTCCTCCACTCATCCAGAGATAAGAAGAGAGTGGTTTCCCTCTCTTTTTTTTTTTTTTGGCTGTACCACTCAGCTTGCAGGATCTTAGTTCCCCAACTAGGGATAGAACCCGGGCCCAGGGCAGCGAAAGCACGGAGTCATAACCACTGGACCTCCAGGGAATTCTCAAGGGTGTTTTCTCTTTCTCCGTGTCCTTTGGTCAGTCTCCTTTCTGCAGCTGACCTAACTGTTCGTGATCCGCTCTCAAATTGCCCCTAATTTGGGTGTGCACATCAGTATCTGCCCCTAAGGACTCAAAAATTGGTAAAAAAAAAAAAAAAAATGATGACAAAGGAGTCCCCTTCGGGGAAACACTGGATAAATACTGTTTGTTGAATGAATAAGTGAATCACCAACCCTCTGCCATCACAGTTCTGCAGCAGCCACTGGCCCTCCCACAGAGCCCTCTGCCCACTAACCCATAGGCCTGAACCAGGTGTGAAGTGTCCAGCCTCAGTACTCAGTCCTTGTGTGGCCAGAGACTCACAGTATAAGTCTGGGCCTGGATAGTGAAGAAAAGTGAAAGAGTAACAACAAGTTTTAATTTAATGTGTTAGAAATGTCTAATGAGCTGTTGGAGGGATTAATACAAAGAGCGGTTTTATTAGCATTGCTCTTCATACGCTGAGAATAATGTCTACAAAATCCTTGAGTGCCTCCAAATGCACTTTCCCCTGTACATTTAAACAAGAACAAAAACAGGATACCAAGAGAATTGACGGACGGCCCCCAAATCACACAGTGGAACCACATTTGGAAAATACAAGCTAATGGAATTATGAAGTGTAAAAATAGGCTAAAAGAGGAATTAAACTGTGTCAAGGATCTTGGGGACAAACATATCCAGCCCCTCATATTACAGATGAAATATTAAAGAACGAGAATAAGGAAGGGACTTGTAAAAGTTGTACAGCTATTGGTATGAGAGCTGGGAAAAAACCCATCACAGTCGATAGACCAAAAGGAGGACATAATTGCCTCAGATTTTGTTCCCCGTGGGCACACGTGCAGTCTGACTAATAAGCCCAAGTAATGGTAGTGACACATCCAATTAATACAGCGCAGAAGTTTGACATGAACACCTTCAAGTGGATCCTTAGTCGCCTGGTCCTGCATCCATAGTTAGCTCCCCTGGACCACGTTAATTAGAACTCTGTAGAGTGTGGTCTTACAGAGCTGATGTCTGGAGCAAGGTTTACTCTCATGGTGAAATTTTGTCTTCTTGTCAAAAGGAAAAACCCAGAAGGCAAGTTCCTCTGTTCCTTCTCTGGAACCAGAGGAGGTGGATGAGGAAGAAAACTGGGGACCCTTGGAGAGAGGTGACGGTACCAGAAAGGACACAGGGAGCCATCCTTTATATCCCAGCTAAGCCACTCAGGTGGTGCCGTTCATAAGCCACTAATCCTTCTGAAACACATAATATATCTATTTTACAGCTAACAAAACAGTGGCTGGTAGAGTTTTGCCAAGTGCCCAGGAAATGATGGGAGGGAGTGGCCAAAAGAACACCCTCTCCTGTGTATCGAGCTATTGATGGGATCAGGGCCCTGCTTGGGTTTCTTGCTCCTGGTGCAGTGCTCTTTCTTCTAGAAGGTATGCGGCGATGAAAAAAAATGTGATTCATGAATAATACACCAAAGGATACTTTCAGGGAAAAGGCTAAAGAGAGTTGGAAAAGGCCCTCCCTATAAGTTTATTCATTGTGTGTCGACAACAGGATGCAAAGGAAGCAGCCTTAGGAGTCTGTCCCTTGCTGTTCCTGTATTGGGAATGGTGGTCTCGTTCTAGGTATCTGTGTACCTCATTTGCTTGCCTTTTTTCAGATCTCTGCTCAAATGTCACCTCCTCAGAGAGGCTTTCCCTGAACACCATATATAAAATAATTCACTCCCTTCTCCCTGATTCCTCTGCAAACATTACCCTGTTCTAATTTCAGGTGGAGAGCTGCTAGGAAGAAGGAGAGATTAAGTAAACAAATCGATGCATGCATTGCCCATATCTGCTCACAGGATGTGAGCACCATGAGGGTATGAACTTCACCACTAGATCCTCAGCTTGGCAGTGCTTGGGACTTAGTAGGCGCTCAGTAAGTAGCCTTGAATAAATGAATGAAAATTGAAACCGGTTCATGGGATTTAGAGACTTCCACTGTGCTCTCTCGGAGGAGAGAGCTCCCCATACCTATTCTTGTCTCTTTGCCCTTGGCGTTATTTCTCTCCTGGTTTCCTTTTCATACATTAGCTGCTGTTCCTCAACCTCCTTCACTGGATCTATTTCCTCACCCACCTCTAATATGTGTGATAAGTGCTTTACATTGTTACCCCCATTTAATATTACCCAAACTCATAGAGTTATGTAACAGATTATCCTGATTTTGCCTGCAAGGGACCTGGTCAAGTTGTTTGAACTGTCTAAGCCTCAAAGTCACAAAACTCCTCAGTGGCAGGCTAGGCTTAAGTCTTGACAGTGTTTGTAGCACGTTCTTGGGTTGGTATCGATGCAGGTCACGGTCTCAGCACAGTGACTGGGACGTTGGAGACTTGATAAGTGTTGACTCTTTAGTTACCACTGTTGGGCAGGGTTGGGGGTGTGCATCAGGATGGATCCTGGCAGGAAACAGATGGCATATTTAAGAGTATGATCGAGGAGACTTGACTAAAGGAGCAGGGAGGTGGTGATTACCAGAACTCAGAGGGAGGTGCAGTTGTAGGCGGGGCCTCCAATAGATTTGAACTTTAAGACCTCAGTCCCTTCTAAGGCCTTGGAGAGTGAGGCTAGCAGTGTGTTCCACATGATCATAGGCTTTTGTAAACGTTTCAAAAGTGGGATATTTAAACCACAGTTGGCTAAGATCTCTGTCTCTTTCCACTTGGACTTTGCCTTCATCACATTTCCCTTCCTGTTGGGTGGAGTGTTTTAAATTTAGCTAAGGAGCTGTTGAGTCTAGTGTATGTTTAATTGGTGAAATGCATACCTATATCTCACCAGACCCAGTCACTTCCACGGACAGTTATTATAAGCATTGCCATATAGAAAAGGCCTCCAGAAGAACTCCTGGCACCTTTGGTGATAACTCACCCAGCTATTGTGACACAAAGTTGCAAGACCATGGCCATATTGCCATAGAATGTGTCCTATGGATGGACCCTCACCACCAGAAGCATGTGGTTGGTGAAAGGGACAGAGGGAATTTGAAATGTACAAAGCCAGATGCTAGTCTGTGAAAATTCTTCCAGCCAACAGACATGTAAAATTATAAGCGAGGGTTCAGTTTGCATTGACCGCCCCCGCCCCGGTCTAAACAGAAATATTCTCCTATCAGAAATAAATTCCATTTCACTCTAGTCCCATTAAAAAAAAAAAAAGTTTGGCATGTTAATAATGCTTTGATGACAGTATTCAAACAGCTAAAAAATAGATCAAATAATTTTTCTGGCTTTTTCTATTGAAAATACTACGAAGGTAATGAAATTTCACGGTAATAAAGAGAAGGCAGATGAAAACTTACAGAAGAGGTATTGTGGAGGTATGTACGTGTCGACTGAAAAAAAAACACTCAACCTAAAAGTTGAGAATTATGTTTTATTTGGCGGGCAAAACTGAGGACTTCGGCCAGGAATACAGTCTCTCAAATGTCTCTGACTGCTCCAAAGAGGCAAGAGGGGAGCCAGGATATAGAGGAGTTTGTAACAAAAACCAGGTAATCAGAACATCAACAGATTACTGTTAATTTGAGAAAAACCAGACATCTCAAGTTAATGAATCTATCGCTTTTCTACATATGGGAAGATGCAAGAGTCTGGGCTTTCTGAAATCATGCCTTTGATCTGCAGTTCAGCTATCTGGGGCCAGTATCCTGCTTTTCTCCGTCCTGAATCCCCTCAGGGTGCACAGTTGGGGGTGGCTACAGTGGGCTGCAGGCTTGTTGGCTGCAACATCCTTTGTTTACTGGATTGCTGGCAACGTTTTTCATCCATATAGACTTTTTGAAATTTGTGTTACCTTTAAGACTTTTTTAAGATTTGAAAGTTGTAATTTCTCTTCTCATTCTAAAAAGATAATCATTTTACACCTAATTTAGTACTCTTTTCTTAAGGAGTGTCCAAAATTTGCGTAAACTTCTACCCTACAAAACTAGTTCTGCCCCTGGCTGTGGCTTTGGGAAGAAAATCATAGGCACTTCTAAAGGGGAACTTGGCAGTGAGGGAGCTGGAGGAATATATACTCTGACCTCTTTATCCCGTAACCCAAATGCAAGCCAGAGGGTAAGGGAGTCCAGTTATTTCCATCCATAGAGCTCAGCCCCTCTGGACACAAAGCAGGATAGTGGAGGGGCAAACCGGAATATTTCTAGCACAGTGGGAAACCTCGCATTGTCTCTGAGCGCTATTTTAGCGAAGACCCTTCCTGGCAGTCTTCCTCCGCGCCTGCCCCCCACTCACTCCTCCCTGCTGGAAAAGAAATGATTTATGCAGTGAGTGAATTCGAGAGAAGGAATAAAGCGGAGGGAGGGGGATCAGCACCTCTGGGTTCTCTTTCACTGGTACCCGCCTGCCTACTGAGGGGCGTGTCCTGTGTGCTCTCAGGCAAAAACGCCAGCAGTTACCCAGCTGTGCCAGCGAATGGCAGGTGTCTGCCTAATCTGGGGGCGACACAGCAGAAAGCTCATCGAGAAACGATTTTTTTTTGGTACGCGGGCCTCTCACTGTTGTGTCCTCTCCCGTTGCAGAGCACAGGCTCCGGACGCGCAAGCTCAGCGGCCATGGCTCACGGGCCCAGCCGCTCTGCGGCATGTGGGATCTTCCCGGACCGGGGCATGAACCCGTGTCCCCTGCATCGGCAGGCGGACTCTCAACCACTGCGCCACCAGGGAAGCCCGAGAAAAGGGTTTTGACGTACAGAAAGTGGCAAGGTCCCTTCCAGCTCTACCCAATGATGATAATAATAATGGTAATGATAAATAGCATTATTATGATGATCTAGTTCACCCCCGACATTTTACAGGTGAAAAATGTATCTTAGGGCTTCCCTGGTGGCGCAGTGGTTGAGAGTCCGCCTGCCGATGCAGGGGACACGGGTTCGTGCCCCGGTCCGGGGAGATCCGTCCGGAGCCTGTGCTCCGCAACGGGAGACGCCACAACAGTGAGAGACCCACGTACCGAAAAAAAAAAGTATCTTGCTCTTAAAATAAATGTCCCATTTAAATATTTACTATGGCTAAGCTTTTTAGTATTTTTAGCTTTCCTTCAAATCTCAATTTTAATTGTATTTGAACATACAGATAACTTCCAGTTTTAGGGAACGCTGGTGTGAATTACCAGCAAATATAACTGCCAACAATGTCTTCTTTCATTTAATTTGAGAAACCTCTGAGTTCTAAATCATAATTTCCGGGGAGTTCCCTGGCGGTCCAGTGGTTAGGACTCGCGCGCTTTCACTGCTGACAGCTCGGGTTCAATCCCTGTTCGGGAAACTAACATCCCAGAGGCCTCATGGTGCAGACCCCCCCCAAAAAATCATAATTTCCTTTCATGGATTTCTTAGTGAAATGTCTACCAAAAGGAATAAAGAGTGGAAAGAATCATTCCCTTTTCCTTCTAAATATAATATGCATCCCCTTCAAAGACAGCAATTTGTATGATATTGAGACGGGAAAAAATGAAGGGACTTGCCAGGTTTATGATTTCTAAAACAAAGGGTAAAAGCGAAATTTGTTTTTCAAAGGGTCGAATTCCTTCTGTTCCTCAAGAAAGTTCAGAGACAAATTAAGAACAACAACACAGCGACAAGGAGGGCAGGTCCTGGCTGGAGTGTGGGTAGGGGATGGTGACTCTAGTGCCTTCTCTTTGGCCCTGAAGCACCTGCCGGACTCCCTAGGGATTTTTTTAAAAAAAATAAATTTATTATCTATTTTTGGCTGCGTTGGGTCTTTGTTGCGCCCGGGCTTTCTCTAGTTGCAGCGAGCGGGGGTTACTCTTCGTTACGGTGCGTGGGCTTCTCATTGTGGTGGCTTCTCTTGTTGCGGAGCACAGGCTCTAGGCACGCGGGCTTCAGTAGTTGTGGCACGCGGGCTCAGTAGTTGTGGCTCACGGGCTTTAGAGCGCAGGCTCAGTAGCTGTGGCGCACGGGCTCAGTTGCTCCCTGGCGTGTGGGATCTGCCAGGGCTCGAACCCGTGTCCCCTGCGTTGGCAGGTGGATTCTTAACCGCTGCACCACCAGGGAAGTCCAACTCTCTAGGGATTTTTAAAACCATGAGGTGAGCTTGGGGATCTCCAAGAGCAGCCCAGCCACACAATGCTGGGTCTAGGAGTTCATTATAAAGTATTATTCAAAACCCCTAGGTGAGACAGGTCCGTGATTCAAATTACCTTAGTAGGAGCCTCCAGGACCAAAATCCTTAGGGCGGGGGTGGGGGTGGGGGACTGGGAGGCATTAGCAACAGATTTCTTGGGATCAGCCTGTCTGCATTGCTGGGATCTCAGGGAGCTGGCTGCTCCACAATCAGATTCACTATTCATCCTTTAATGTTTGAGACGAAATCGAGGAATTTATGGTTGGATCTATTGTGCTTAAAAAGTGGTAAATTGCAACGTTAGGCATACAATTGCTTTCTGTATCATTTCATAGAATAAATAAGAATGTTTGAGCAGCAAGGCTCTAAACTGCTTGAACCGACAGCTGTTGCTTGTTCTGTTTTTATAAAAGAGAACTTTAGGCTTTCAAAGCGTGGTCCCTGGAACAACAGCATTGGCTCGGGGAGACTTGCTGTGTAAGATTCTTTATTTTAGTGAGATCCTTTTTGATTTGTATGAACAGGATACCAAACTACAGAGTTCAAATCACAAGCTTACTCTTCACCAGGCCCTGAGAAGTCTTGCCCTCAGTCACAGCTAGCCTGTAAACCAGCCATAAGTTGACGGCACAGTGAGTCAGCTTTCAGGAGGAGTTCTGAGCAAGCTCTTAACCAACTGGACCACAACAGCATCGTGGGTCACCTCTTTGCAACCTGAATTTCTCTCTGTGACTCAGGGCCCAGCTTGTCCAGCCTAGGGACCCTCTCCTTTAACTCCCCGCTGTCTTCCTCCCTGCTGGCTCCTCCCTCCCCACCCCTGGTTTATATTACCATTAATTATAACCCTGCATATGCTGCCTTCTCTGATAATGTAGAGGAAGTCTCTCCCACGCTGGACCTGTGAGCACTTTTCCCTCTTTCATATTCTAAGAGCAGTAGCAATGCCATGGCAACGCCTAATCCCTAACCTCGGATGGGGGTGTGATTGATGAGAGAATCAGAGCAGGTGTTCTTGAAAAAGGAAACAAAGAATGAGCTGGGTGAAAGGAGAAATGAAGGGGCAGTGTACTAGACCAGTGCTTTTCAGACTGTCATATGCATAAGTCACCCAGGGACTTGCAGACTCTGATTCAGGAGGTCAGGGATGGTACCAGAGATTCCATAGCCCTTACAAGGTATCAAGTGATGCGGATGCTACTGGTCCAAGGACCAGAGTCTGAGTAGTAAGTTTTAGGCAATGTGAGGGCAAGAATCTTGCTCTGATAGTCACTGTGATATCAGGATCACGTGAGTCTTCCCCAGAAAAGATGTTTAACAGATAAGTACATAAACACTTACTGAATTAAACACTTGTATCTGAGACACCACACTGGGTGCTTGAATTCTCATAATAATCCTGCAAGATATAAAATGTTAGTTTAGGCTGTAAAATTGGGGCTAATGCTATATGCATTGATGCACAGAGAGGTTGAGCTACTTGCTCAAAGTCACACAGTTATCGTGGTAAATTGTTACTTACAAATATTCCAGGCTCTCCCCGATATTTCCTCATCTCCCTTGCAGTTACGTGAAGCTGTTGAACTAATTCCACCCAATGGACCTCTGGGGACATGGCATGTGTCACCTCCTAGCTGAGGCAATTGAGAGCCAGCCCTCTCTCCTCTACTCCTCTCTCCTCTATTTTGTACTCTGCCATCTGAAACATATGGTCCCCAAGGTAAGGTGAGCAGGAATGCTGCCCAACCTGCAGTGGACTTCACATGAGGATACACATATCTTTGCTGAATTTAAACCAGTACAAATTTGAGTTTGTTATCCAATTATCCCAACTAGTGTAGGCTTGGTATTGCTATCAGCAAAAAAATTATATTTTGTATAATAGGTTTTTTGTCTGGGACCCTAGGTCCCCTAAAGGTGAGCATATTCCAAATACAGTCTAGATTAGGCAAGCCCCAGTACTGCCAGTGGGTTGAGCCTGGATAATATCAGGCGCTGAGACTGTGAAAAATGAATGACCACTGCCATGAGAAACATCTGAAGACATTAACACTTTAACAATAGCAGCACAGTGACTGTCCCCTACAACTTGGTGAAGGTTCATTCCCTGAAAAGCACCATTTCCTTTCTAGCTCTGTTCTTAACCCATATAAAGACATGTCCTCAAGCATAGCCAGGATGAATAAAACCTTGTTTTTTGAGGTTTCATGGGCTCCATTCATGAACTGAATGAAATCTTTTGAGAACAATTTAATGCACACCTTCTCAAGAGATTGACTTTACCACCTCTGTTAAATCATTCCGTAAATGGGGAATGCACTTTTTGTACACAATGGCACATGGATTTGTGTGTCCCATGTAATAATATAAGATGCATCATTCTACTTGCATTTAAACATCAAAAGGACATGACTACTGTTTACATTTTTCTAGGAATATGGAATTAAACAGAAAGGAGTAGCACAGTCAACTTAATAAGAAATGGAAAACCTGAAAACGTATATAATCATTACAAACATCAAGTCAGTATTGAGACTTTCCAAACTTCTCCTCTCCCATCCATGTTTTCCTTCTCTGCTGAAGATGCCTGTCCAAGATGTTTTTACAGGTGAGATGGCTTACCACTTCGAGGACCAACTGGTCTCTCTCCTCTGAGACAATTTGCGTCAAATGGAGAAATAGGGAAAGTGACACAACCCATTCTATAACAGTAAAAATGGTATAAGGACAGTAATTGTAGAGGAAATTACAGACCAATATCACTCATATAATGCTTCTAATATTAAATCTGTAAACACAGCAGTATATACATATAAATAGAATCCCAGGGATACGAGGAAGATTTAACATGAGAAAAATGTCATAATACACGACATTAGGATTTTAAAGAAAAAATTAACTCAAACATGTTATATAAATTTAGTTTTGGAAAAAATCCCTATGGTTAGAAGGGAATTGCCTTAAGCGGATAAAATGTACCTTCCAAAAACCTGAGGCAAAAATTATGTTTTAAATGGAATGTTGAAACTCTAAAGAACTTTTGTCACTTCCCACGTCTTTCTTTTAAGCTTCAATCTATTGTTTACGTAGAAAATACAAGGATCTCAATCTTAATTTTTAGTTCCTTATTACGTTGGTTAGGACTTTTCTTAGACTGTTGAATAGAAGAGGTGAGAGGAGCATTCCTATTAGAGCTACTTCCATGGCTGATGTATAGGAACCCAACTGATTTTTAAACTATTGAATTTGCACTTGGCAATTTTGCTAACCTCTTAGAATTCTCTTTCTTTCTTCCTCCTTCATGGCTGATTATGCAAACTATAGTTCTTATTGTTACTGTGACTGAGAACTTTTCTCAGAAAGAAAGGGAATAAATGATAAAACATTACTGTCCGGCACAACTTTATTTCTATTACATTTTCAAACCAATTATCAGACTAAATGGTAGTCACATGTTACCAATGATGCCAATCTTCCTCAAATGCATCTGTAAGATCCATGCTTTTCCAATCAAAATCTTGACAGGGATTGGTGGGCTGATTTTAAAATGCACATGAAATAGCAAAGAGCCAAGAATAGCCTTAGAATATCTTCTAGGAAGAGTCTTCTCATTTTGTATATACCTCTGTCAATGGTAAACCGTCTCATTAGAATTAACTTTGAAGATCACAAGAAACAGTGTAATGCAGCAGCACAGAGACCCCGCCATAGAAACACACAGATATGGAACCTGCATATATGGAGGGAGTGTTACACGCAGGGAGACAAGCATAGACTCCCAATAATGGGTGTTAGGATGACTGAGTTAGTAATTCACCTGGAACTGACTTTTCTGAGTATATGAATCTAATAGGATTCAGGTATTGTTTCATATTAAAAAAATTGGACCTAGATCCTTTTGAAAAAGATTTTTACAAACTCTATAACTGACAGCTTGTATTTTATTATTATGTCCACTACTGTATGGAAGTTTATTTTTAATATTAAATTTATTATCTTTTTGACCTCAAGGTAGGATAGACTATCTTTTTGACTTCAAGGTAAGGAAGGATTTCTAAAATAAAGCACGAGACGCGCCAAACCTAAAGGAAACCATTTTTTTTTCTTTCTGGATTTTTAGGAGTGTCTATATTTTCTTTTAAAAGTTTAAAATAAATAGTTCAATGGTAAGGAATACCAGCAGTTCATACATGGAAAATGAAAATGTCCAATAAACATTTGCAAAAGTATACTATCTCACTAGGGATCAGGGAAATGCAAACAAAAGCAATACACTGCTTTTTCAAGTTTAGATATTGCCCAATAGTATGTTGAGGTTCCTGTTTCTCCATACCTTCACCAACTCTTAGCTGACTGTTACCATTTCACAACCATCAGATTGGCAGGTTGCCTTCCGCATAAGCAGCTGCCCTTCACACGCCTCCAGCACTCACCCTACAATCCAGCGGGTCAGAAATCATCAGTGGTTGATAGGCTGTTCTTTTCTTCTGTGCACAGTGGGGCTGCATAGCCCCTTTGGAAGGTTGTGTGACCACTTCTGGGCAGTGGGTTATGAGGGGAAGTGTTGTGCCTTGTTTTCCACCCATGCAAGACCCTCTCCTGTTTTTTCCTTGTCATGGTGATGGAGAAGCCCAAGTGGTTCAGATGGTGCAGCTACAAGAGAGGCCCCTCCAGCAGACTGGGTCCCTGACAGACCGTGGATACAGCGTGAATGAGAAATAAACGTTTGTTTGGTTGACCAACTAAGGTTGCAAAGTAAATAATAACCTCAAAAAGTCACATGTGCAACCATTTCTTTAAGGTATAGATAGATCTAGAAATCAAACTGCTTGCTGGGCGTTAATACAGAACCTGGCACAGAACTGGCATTCCCTAAAAGTGAGTGAAACCTAGCCAAGCCTACCCTAGTTTTATTTATTTATTTTATAGATGGATTGATTGCTGCATTTGGTCTTTGTTCCTGTGCACGGGCTTTCTGTAGTTGCAGTGTGCGGGCTTCTCATTGCGGTGGCTTCTCTTGTTGCCGAGCACAGGCTCTAGGCGTGCGGGCTTCAGTAGTTGTGGCATGTGGGCTCAGTAGTTGTGGCTCACGAGCTCTAGAGCGCAGGCTCAGTAGTTGTGGCACACGGGCTTAGTTGCTCTGTGGCATGTGGGATCTTCCCAGACCAGGGATGGAACCTGTGTCCCCTGCATTGGCAGGCGGATTCTTAACCACTGCGCCACCAGGGAAGTCCTGCCCTAGTTTTAGAGACACATAAATGAAACCCGATCCTTCTGATCAAGAAAACGACAAGTAGGTTAATATGTACAATACAGTATGTTTTCCCTTCTCCTGTCCTATTCAATAAACACTAGGCACATATGGGTAATGAACACTTGGAAATGTGGCTAGGGTGACTGAAGAACTGAATTTTTAATTTATTAAAAAAATTTTGGGGGGGGCCTCACCACGCAGCTTGTGGGATCTTAGTTCCCCGACCTGGGATTGAACCCATTCTCCCCTGCAGTAGAAGCACAGAATCCTAACCACTGGACCGCCAGGGAATTCCCTGAATTTCTAATTTAATTAAAAAAACTGAGGCAGTGTAAATTCTTTCCACTGAACACAACTTAAGTGTTTTGGTAGGACTACATCTCATTTTAACTGAAAATTTAGCATCAGAATTGAAAAATGCTTTAAGTTTAAAATATATACCGGATTTCTGAAGACTTTAAAAAAATGTGTATATAGAATATATATATATATATTATATACACACTCTGTTTTTAGAGAAAATATCAATAGATTTTATGTTGAGATTGAAAAATGCTTAAATAGTATTTTAGATGTATTGGGTCAAATAAAACATTTGATCTCATCTGCTCTTTTTACTCTTTTATGTGGCTAGTAGGAAGTCAAGATTACATATATGGATATTATTTCTCTTGGACAGCACTGCTCTAAGACTAACTCCAAATACGGTGTCTCATCCCAATGAATATGCCTGATACACGTTGGAACCTCAGGAAAGCAACGCATGCTGAGCCTCACCTGTGGCAAGAAAAGGCTCTATATATTGTAAAGCAAAGAGCTTTACAGATACCCTTTGTATCAGCTTTACTGATACAAAGGGTATCAGTGCTTCCTGCCAAAACACGGTCCTATCCATTACTTTACTCATCTTCATGTAAACCTGGTGAATCAGGTGTTGTTAACCTTTCCGAGCTTAAGTTTTCTTAACGATAAAAGGTGGATTAGTGACTATTTCCCAGCTCTTTGGCCTTGAAGTCAGTTTCTGCCCCTCCCCTATTCTAGTCACACTATAGCCAGCCCTGAAGTCCAGGCCGATACAAATCCCCCTTCAGGCTTCTGCTGCCTTCTCTGATTGCTACTCCCCTAAATAACCAGCCAAAGGTGACAAGTTGTTAGACTAGATCTATAGGATTAGAGGATGACTCATCTCAACTCAGATACTAAATAAGCCAAATTGGTGAATTTCAGCAATTCCTATCATCTCCTCTTTATCTTTTCTTTAGGGTTTGCCAATATTCAACTGAAGTCTAAGGCTCTTCTTTTTTGGACTCCTTGGGTGCTGGGAATGAGATGAGGGACTGAATGCCCCTCTCCAAATATCCTCATACTCTTTCTTCTGAAGTATGTGTAGAATCAGATTTAAACAATCAATGGTATTTGGATAGATGGCATTAGCCATGCAATTACACTCAAATGGCCCAGCAGGCTCACTGACTACTTGGAAACTCTTCCACCCAAGCCCCACTTAGTTGAGAGGCTACACATGGAGGGCAGGACCCACACACATTCTCTGATGACATGACCATGGCATGAAAATCGCCACTGCTGCCCAAACCAGCATCTCATCTCTTGTGAATGTAAGCCAAAGCAAAACAAAGTTACCTGGCCTCATTTCAGGGTATGCTTAGTTAACCAGCAGTGCATCAAATTCAAAATATACCTTTATGGAATTCAAAGCGCCTGTATTATGTAGAATGATGCCTTTATGTGGTTCAGAAATATATCACACAAGACAGGCTGTATAATTAATAGCCAACTTGCTTAACATTTGAAATGAAAGAACAGAGAAAATTTTATAGTTGCTTTATTTAACAAAATTTATGCCAACTTCTCTATCTATATACATACGTGTTTCAAAATCAGAGCAGCAGACACACAAACTGTTAATGCAGGACTTTTTAATAATGCTTAAAACATGTTATGCAATGTTTTGTTTTCTGCTCATACTGACGTTAACAGATTCAAAAGTTATTCCAAAGGCTGAGTGGCATCATGTCTTCATTTTCTGGGGTGGCTTAAGAAAGAGGGATGGAACTTTTGAGGGTTAATACATTGTGTTCAGTTTAGCTTAACCAAGAGCACTTGGCCCATGAGTGGGGCTCACAAAGTGTTTTGGACTGGGGATAAAAACTTGAGTAAAACAGAATCTATTTTGAGTATACTTTTTTAAAAAAAATTCACTGTCATATCATAAATATAACAATGTTGTCTCATTTCTTATCCCCCAAAGAAAACCTATTTTAAAAAATAAGTTAGAAATGATTTTAGTAGTAAGTACTATGAGTAACATTTACTGAGTAGAGACCCTTCAAAATCAAGGTAAGAAAGAGTAGACAAATACTCAACACAGTTCTGCCCCTACCTTCTCCAATTTTGTTCATTTCATGACATTAAGCTACATGTTAACAAGCTATTTTCTAAAGTTCTTTATATAGGGAAGACAGCCATTTTTTGCTTTCTCATTTTTTTTTTTATGACTTCCAGGAGCCCTCTGAATTCCTTACAAAGTACTGTAGTTCTGGAAATCTCAAAAAGCCTAGCTACATATTCTACTCACAAAATTTTCCTCTGTACAAGTACATAAGCTGAGTTTTAGGTAATACTTGAAAAACAGTTGATGCTGCAAAGTGTAAATGTTTCATGTTGACACTTAACACTCTGACCTGATTCATGGTTATCTTTCCTGAAAGGTCATGGTCTAGCCTTTCAGGAAAGATGCTACTAAGCAGTGAGGTATAGAAGGAGAAAAATAATAAAGCACAGCCTTTTCTTCACCTCTCAACACCTTAAGAGCCTTCTTTCATGATGGGGGCTGGGGTGGGGAGTGAATAACAGATCTACGCATGGATAAAACTTAAGAATGCTCTCCTTTATGTACTGAAGCGGTACACACAATCCAGTTCCCAAAAAGCACCATCTAGAAATGCACCGGGACTAAATACTGTACTGCAATGATCCACCGGGGTTTCTACTCCCATTTGTTCATATAAATCAGACCCATCACTTACTGTGCTTTCATTTTCTAAAAATGAGATCAGACCATTATAAAAATGTACTTCCAAAATAAATTATTTCTAGAATATAAAATGTTTTATATTTTTCCAGCCCACGTAACTTCATTATAAAATAGGAAATCAGAAAATTAGCTACTGCAAGTTTTCATATGGTAAAAAATATATGTGTACACATATATATATATACACATATAAAAAACCCAAGTTTTAAATTTCAATAAAAACTAACCAATTAATCAACTTAATGATCATTAAACTATACACAAGCCACGTTGAATATCTGTAATGAGAACCAACTACAAAGAATTACAATCTGATGTATCAGAGGATAATCTAAGACTTTCCCACGTGGAAAGAAAAATCAGGAAGTCTCTTAACTGACTACCCAACACAACAGAAATCTCACTCACGCCTTTCTCAGATGTAACAGCCCCCAGTTTCATTCGCTGCCCTCAATTCCCTAAGGAAGGAGTCTTTAAAAGGGAGGAAAACACGTGAGTTGGGGCTGCTTTGTAGCTGTGCTGTGTGTGCTCTGCGTTATGGTTGGTTCCCCGCTGGGTGGGCAAGGGAGGCCTAGAACCCAGCCTGAGCTGCTTTTGTCAAGCCATCCATCTGCCCAAGCAGCCGCAACGGTGCAGAGGGTGGGCTTTTTTCTAGTGCACAGGAAGGTGCTGTGGAGACCAGCACCAGTCCTGACTCCTGCTGGCGGAGGGGTAGCTGGAGTGTTCTTGGAGCTGCTTCCCAGGGAAGGTGAGCAACAGGGAAAGCCTGACTGCGGCTGAGATAAATTAGAAGCAGGTTGGTAGCACTGATGAAAACCAGGGACAGTGTTCCTATAAGCTTAACAGAGGTGGTGGGAGGTGTTCATTTTGTTGATTCTTGCCTGTTTTTAGTATTTTCATCAGGGAAAACCTTAAGGGGCCTCAAGCAAGGGAAAGGGACAGGTGAGCAGGGAAGCTATCTCATTTCACAGGAGGGCCTGTTCAGAAAACCCACCAAGGGAGAGCAGGATAAGACCTGGCAGGGGTGGGGAACAGTGTCTGTGATCCACTGGTGATGAAGGAAGAAAGAAAACTGTGTGCAAGTTCCACCCGTGGTCTGCGATGAGTTCCCAAATGAAAACTGATAGTCTCATTAAAGCTACAACTTTCGTCACAATCCTATCTATCTTGATTTGTCTCCCCAAACTTTATCTCTGTTGAAAGATGCCTGTTCATTCACATTTTAAATTGATGACTTACTTGACTTTTGTGAGAGTGGTAAGGGCAAACAGGAGATAATTTTAGATATTCTCCCTCTGTGACCCTTTCTTCTCCTTTTTTTCCCCCCAAAAGGCACATTCCCTCCCCAGCTGTCATAAATCAAGGTATTTAAAAATAAAGCAAAAGCCTGAAAATGTTCCTTTCTTCCCCTAACAACACCTGCTGTTGTAGTAAATTCAGGCCAACCTTTGGAATTATTCTTTAAAAGGGTCAACAAAAGCCCACCTCTCTGTGCTACAGAGAACACTTAGCAACACTGCAGAGTGGGTGAGGGATTTAAAAGAAGGGCCACTTTTCTATAACCAAACTTAAGATAACTAACAAAGTAGAAAATATACTTTCCATTATGTACCAAATATTCAGGAGATGAGTTAATGCAAAAAAAAAAAAATAAGTGGATGTGTACACCAAGACCTGGGTTTAATTCTTCAGTAGCATTTTGTTATATAAAGAGCATGTGTAAAACATTCTAAACTTGCCCCTCCGAATGGATTAAAATGATTTTTATCTATGCAGAAAAAGGTTGCTGACCAAAGGGAAGTCTCAGATCCCACTGAAAATCTGTTCAAAGTTTCCCTTCGCCCCAGACAAATGCACACACGTGAATCTGTGTGCACTTCCTCGGGGGCCACAGACACCTTCTGATGTCCAGTCACCAGGCTCAGACGCCAGGCTCTCCACATTCCCAGGAAGACCTGAAGACTGAACCAACCTCCCATCCCTGCAGTCTGTATTATCCTAGAGTCAGGGAGGGACACAAAACCAAGCAAACCAAACCAGAATCAATTAAAAGTAAGAAAAACAATTTTCTTCCAAGAGCAATTTTTCACTTATTTGCCCTTGGAAGAAAGAACATCCCAATCTCTAGTTGCTTCTATTAAATGCCGTTGGCCATGACTCATCCACTCTTCCTGGTCTTCGTAGAGCCGTCCACAAAACCAGCACTTAAATATACACTGTGATGAGTCATCGGGCAAGGAATCCACCACCTGGTAGTTGTTTTTATGAACTTTTTTAAGTTTCATTTTCAACATCATTTGCCTTTTTATCTGATTGGCTTCCTCCACATTCTGGTAGGTCAGCCGGACATGATGCCGCCTGATGCCTAACTGACACCTAGTCCTCTCTGATAGGACCACTTTGAGGACGTTGCCTTTGTACTTGTTTATTACCTTCATCACATTGGATACTTCTGGTGAGTCGACATCAGGATGGTTTAACACGATGACAGGCTGGTTCCGACGGGGGCATTTGATCAACTGGTCTGGTTTAGCTGCTATCAGTCGAAGTTGTCTTGCAACCTGAAAAATGGAAGGATCCCTGAAACAGCGGCTGGGATCAGCCTGAATTTTGCTTTTCTTCTTGGATGAGTTGACTTGTTTGGTTTTATTTTTACTTACAGGAAGACTTCTGGAAAACAGTTTCCCTTGCTTACTTATTTCACTGCTTCCTTGCTGTCCATGCAGGAGTCCAGTTTTTTTAACCATGGTGCTACAATTTGCACTCTCTTTTCTTGATTTAGCCCAAAGAGATAGATCATGATTCTGGGACATGTCTACCGACCCACTTTCACTTGTCGAAGACTGTAAGTCCAAGTCTGTCTGTTTCACTGGGCAGAACGGAATGGGTTTTATTAACTGTGTCTCACTGCAGGGGATGCTGACAGGTGCTTCACATGTAGCCTCTATAACGTGGGAATTCTCAGAGGAATTAAGAACCCTCAGCACAGCCCCCTTCGGGATCAATACTGGAGGAGCCAAATGTGGCTTCCTGGCTACTCCGCTTTCGGTTTTCCCACTGCTGCCTTCTACAAGGTGCGGATATATCTGCTGATGAGTAAGCTGTCCATTAACACCAACGTCATCCTGAGGTTTCGGGAGAGTACCTGCAGAATAGCCAGTGCTGGTAAATGACACGTTAATTTCCTGAATACCTTCAGAGGCAGCTTTCGAAGTGACCTTAGATGCCTTCCCTACAGAACGACGATGTGCATTACTTGCAGCCAAAGATGAAGGCTTGCCACAGGATTCAATTAACTGGGCTATCTTTCTGCGCAAGAGTTCAATTGACTTTATTTTGGACGTTGAACTATTCCACTTAACGCCCTCAGGGACGTTTTCAGATCCAGAGCTCAGAGAAAACACTGATGAGATGACTGGGCCTTCGAAGGAGTCATTAGCCTTTACAGAATTCTTTAAATCCAAAGGTTTATCCCCAGACTGTTGAGGTCTGATTCCATCTTCTCCCGTTACGTTTATGTGTAAATACTCACTTTTATGTTGAGAGGAAATCTGGCCAGTATTTGCAACTGCCTTGTGTTCCTGTGTCTGGTTATCTTTCAGCTTCCTATTAGGGGGAACCATTTTTACAGGAAAACTGATCTCATTTCTAGATTCCACGTCCTTTTTACTTAGGGGCAGTGAGTCCTTTTCTCCAGAGAAGGAAATGGTTGCAGGCGATGCAGCAAGAGGAAATAACTGCTGTGAGTCACTGTGTAAATTTCTTCTATCTTCAGTAAAAGAAAAGGCAGCTTTATATGGAAAAGAGTTTGACGTAGTTCCAAGACCACTTAAAATACCATTTTTTATTAGAGGTGATGGAGAATGACCTTTTAAGGCAATGGAAGGAAGAGCAGTTCTTTGTGGATATGTATAACCTTTTTTCTGCAAACCCTCAACTCTATCAGGGTTGAGAAAGGATCCTCCACCACTGCACACGCTAGAATTTGAGGTGAAAAAGTCATAAGACCTTACCCACTTCACGTTTTTAAGTTGTTTCTGAACTGATGATTGAAGATTATTGATGCCTGCAAGTTTTCCAACATTCCCTTCGATCATCAGTGACTTTGTTTGTTCTGCAGAAGCCATTTTTTCCTGTTCGCCTGAATCTTTCTCTTTAGTCACATGTTCAGAATTACCTCCATCACCCCCACCAGCGGCAAGGCAATTACTTTCTTCCAGAGGAAACAGTTTCAGCACAAGCTGCTGTGTTCCATTGACAACCTTCACATCTATCAACTGGGCCAAACAGTTTGCAGGGATGATTAGTTCCGCTGGTGCCACAACCGTTAATGGCATTCCCGGCTGAACAGGCTCTTTTGCAGGGGATAACACTTCCACCTCCACACTTTTGTTCTCAAACAGGTTGACTTCACTGGGCTCTGACAGCGTCACTTTATTTGGAATGCACACGACATCTTTTTGGTACTCCTTTGATTCAGGTAATAACATTATGTTGTGCATTCTGTCTTTATTTGAATGGAGGGAGAACGCTGAAAGCTGATCTGACAAGTTATTTTGAAATGCAGTCCTTGGACTGGAAGCTTTTAAAAGCTCTGGGTTTTGCTTGGAGGCACTGATTCTTTTTGGCTCCAGCTTGGCAATGGTTTTGGGCAGCCGTTTCCCCCCAGCCTTCTCGTGGACTCTCTTCCTGTGTTTGACAATGTAGTCATTTCTAATAGCACCATAGTCACAATACTCACATTGATAAGGGAAAATGCCTGTGTGTTTCACCAAGTGCCTCTGAAACTCCCCTTTAGTGTAGGAAATGTAGCTGCAGTGAGAACAAATGAATTTAATCTCTTCATGTTGAAGTGTGTGCTTTTTGTACTGCAGAGGGTCCTTCGTGGAAAATCGACATTTATCACAATAGTATTTGCCTGGCTTAAAGTTCCTTACCCTAAATTTGTTATTGACAGAACTTGAGATGGTTTCTGGTTTATTTCCTATGTGAGTAGCACTGTGATTATTCACAAAATGGAAATGGGGAGGGGCCACACCTAGGCTGCATTTGAAGCAAACATATTTGTCCTCCTTTTGGCTTTGGCCAGTATCCTTTTTCAGATCCTGAAGCGGAATCTTGTACACACTTTTACACTTTACGCATGTAGCAACGGTCATCGTGGCAGCCTCTGCCTCAGAGACTTGATACAAAAGAGTCTGAGCTTCTTGTCTATCTGGGCGAGTCGCTCGATTAGCATTAGGCTGTTTGGGTGACATGGTCAAGGAACTGTGTCCGTCATCCACTTGTGTAGTCCATAACTGCTGTCCACTATCCTTCATCTTCTTCATTTGCATTTCTAAAAAGAGGCCATTGAAATCCAGAAAGACATGATAAAACTCTTAGGAAGCATCCTTCAGTATACTTTGTAGCTGGCTTCCCAGGAACGTATTATCTTTTTTCACAAACCACCAGAGTAGGTCATGATCCCAAAATATGACTGTTTCCAATTCTCTGATATTCCAGGCAACACTAAAGGGGAAAAAATGATATCACAAAGCATCATTAATACTTGAACTTAAGGTTTAGCTAACGTATTTCCAAATTTACCCTAATATTTCAGTGATCTTGGGGATTTTATGCTAAATCTTGACCTACTATCTTGAAATACAGTGATACACAGTACAACAGAACTGGCAAATAACCAGCCTAAACTGAAAACATTTTCAAATTCCGCCCCTCTAAAAGTCATTACTTTAGGCCAACCATAAACATAGATATACTGGGGTAATCATGGCAGTCATTCAGAATAGCCTTTGCTGAGTGAGTTATTTTTAAGGGTCACTGAGAGCATTCTAGCAACTTCACAGGTGTAATTTCATAACAGCCTCACTAAAACCTTAGGAGGCTGGCATTTTAGTTTCTAAACACACAAGTTAACCAGTGGTAGAGCCAGGGTTCCCGCTCAGGTATCCATTTGTTTCTATGTTATGGGGTGGATCCCAACTCTCTCTCATGTGCCCCATTTGCTTTCACAAGTGGTAAGAAGACAATACTATCCTGACAATACTAGGTAGACAAATACTTATTCCTTCAACATCTTACTGAGCATCTATCAGGTGTCAGGCACTGTTCTAGGCGCTACAGGGCAGTGACCAGAAGCAAATCCGTCCCTCCCCTCACAATGGTACAGAGAGGGAAGACAAACTGTATATTTATTTGGCAGATGGTGGCAAGTGACTGGGGAAAAGAAACCATAAAGCCAGGCAAGGGGGACAGGGTGTAACTATGTGATGAAGTTGTAGGGCTGGGGCGTGGAGAGTCAGGAAGGGCCTCAAGAGAAGCTGATGTTGGAGCAGAGACCTCGGGGCAGCCTGGGAGGAGGGCGTTTCAAGCTGAGGGAGGGGGAAGCTCTGTGGGAAGTGGGCCTGGAGCACTTGAGTAACTGCAAGGAGGCTGAGGCTGGGGGGCAATGAGCAAGAAAGGGTGGAGGGTACTGGTCAGGGGAAGATCTATGGTGCAGCATCATAAGGATGTGGCTTCTCCCCACGTGAGGAGGAGACCCGGGGAGAGACTGGAGCAGCAACAGAACATGACATGATCTGATCTATATTCCAGCCACTGCCTCTGGCGGCTACAGGGACCGGAGTCTCAGAGGGTGAAACCATGGCAGCAAGGACACAGGGGAGGAAGAAAGGCGGCCTGGAATGCAGCTCCTGTTTTCTAGAGCCAATACCACAATATGTGTAATGCAGTGATTTGTACATAAAGATAGGTAATTATCTGTAACTATGTATTCTTTTTTCAGAATACACAGAACTAAACAAAAACCATTCCAGTTTGGGACCTGCTAAAAGCCTTTCTTTTATGACCTTAAAAAAACCACTTTCAACCTGTTGAGCCTCAGTTTTTTCATCTGGCAATAAGAATTACGGATACTTATCCAACCTCTTCCACAGTCCTGCCATGATGACTAAAACGCTAAAGAATACAAGACAACACTTTTAAAATTTTAAAACACTTCCCTGAATGTCAAGAGGCGCACAGAGGCCTCAGTAAGTGCTTGTTCAACGATGGGCAGCGATACGAATGGGAATTAGCAGCTTCCTTCTGGCACCCTGCTAACAGGCCAAGAGCTGTACAAAGTAAGTCTGAAAGGCCGACCTGGGGGAGCAGAAGGTCTTGCTGTGGGGTGGAGAGAAACAATTATTGCGTATCCAGATGTAGCATACAACCTGCCTTTAAAAACATTTTTGGAAAGCACCGTAAGAACGTACCACATTGATGACAATCTTTATTTTCTTTTGCAGTAGTATCTTTTCCTATTTTGCTTTTGCAAAAGACAGTTGCCTCCTTTCAAAAACAACTCCCAGCATGCAATCACAAGCACCTAGGGACACAATCAGACTTGCCCCACCCCAAGTGTGTATGTAATACACACCAAGTGGGCAGAGGCCTGTGGGGTTGCAAGGTGCAAACCTATCCCCTCAATGTTCAAACACACACCTATGCAGGGGGACTGTGCACAGGACAGGACATGTGGATGCCTCAAACTGCAAACTGACAGGCATGGGCAAAGACAAGGACGGTCATTTTCCTCTGTACTCCTGGTACATATACAGCAGGCAGAGCTTTCAAATGAGTCACTGGGAGAAGCTGACGCACTTCACTTTCTGGATTTGTAAACTGGCTTTAGTGAAAGGAGACAGAAGTGATACCCAGAACTTCTGCACTAATGAAGTGACCTCAAGCCAGCCACCCATTTGTATCTGCTCACTCATCTGTGCTCACATAGATGAATGCTTAGCCCTGAAGTTGCAGACTTTTTATCATCTAAAAATGCTACTATTGTCAACATGTTCAAGTGGGCATCTCCATCCTGCTAAAATAGAAGAAGCAATGGCTGCAACCAGAGCCTAAGAAAACCACTGGCCCAAGGAATGCAGAGGCTGAAAAGCAGCTTTAAGGGGATCTGGTCCAGTGGTTCCTGAATCTGGAGGAGCTGCAGAATCAGAGCTAAAATAGACATTCTTGGGCTTCATCCCAAAGCTCATGAATCTAAATCTTAGTGGGAGAGGGAAGGAGAAGAGACATTTATGGTTTGTAAAAGGACTCCATATAATTCTGATGAAAAGCCAGCATCAGAAATCACTGGTTGAAACTTCCAGCAACATTTCAATCCTTTAAAACATCTTCATCAGTTGGTCATGCAGTTGATGCTCTAATACTACCATGAGCCAAACTCCTTCTCTCTTCGGGCAGCTAATTTTATTTTCACATAGTTGTTACTGGCCAGAATTTACCCTTAAATAAAACTGAAACCAACCTTCTTGTAACTTCCTTATATCCTGACCTTGGAGCTACAAACAACTTAATCCCTGATAGACCAGTCATTAATCTGCTCCTTTCCTGTCTCAATTCTGTTCACAAGAGGTGCGTACCAGCCGATATGTACACATCTGATCTACCAGCCTCATAATCCTGAGGGAGAAGAAGAGAAGAGGAAGAAGAAGAAGAGAAAAGAAGGAAGAGAAGAAGAGGTAAGAAGGGAAAGAGGGAGGGAGGGAAAAAGAAAAGAGGGGGAGGAAAGAAAAGAAAGTAACTTACTTGCCTGGTACAACCTGCTTACCAGCTCTTTTAAAAAAAAACAATCACAAAAGGCAGTTTTGCCATTTTCTCTCCAAATCCTTTTAAAACTTGGAGGTGTCATTCCTCCTGGAACTGAAGACTTGCAATCTCAGACTGAACGATAAAATCACATACCTTAGCAAGAAGAGGAGAGCATCCTGCTGCAGGAGAACTCTCTCTAGAGAACTAACCAAGCCCGCTTGGTGCCTCGGTAATGCAGAAGCCTCCTGGTGGTGCTTCTGCAAAACCATCTCAGCAGTTATTTTGAATTAGGAATCCACAGAAACAAGTGTCAATATGAAGCATGAGGCTGTGATTAGCAAATGCAGTTTAACAGGGAGGCAAGACACTAGGCCATGACCCAATTACGTCACCTGTTTGAAAGTGCCTTCTTGGCTTTTAAACCATTCTCAAAATAACGCATGTTTCTACCTTGGTACTTCCCTCCGTCCAGGTGACAAAGATGTCAGGCTTCTTCAAAACAAGCAGACAAAGGTCTCTTTGGCCACTGCAACATGTGGAGCTAGTTGTGGGTGAAAAAGTTCTCAGATGTAGCACCCCAAGACAGCGGTAAATGGACGCAGTGGCACATAAGAACTCAGATGGCTTTGATGTTGGCATTTATACTTGGACACACCTGAGTAAATGGGCTCCCAAGACCTTGTTCCCTCCATACACCTTTCTCTCCCTGGTTCACATTCATGTACAACCACCTGTGAAGCTGGGTCCTCTTGGCAGATTACTGTCCAGTGGACTGATGACCAAGGATTACATGAAACACTGTAGATAAAGGGCCGTGTGTGTGCGAGGTGCTGGGGGCACTAATCAATCAGGATTAACACCAGTGTCGGTGATCACCTACCTTCCACACTCACAACACCTGTTACAAAACCTCTGCATCTGACCTCCTAGAACTAGAGACGTACATTTTTTAAAGTTCATTTAGGAAGGTTCTCGAAAACACAGAAAATACTTAATATTATTAACTCTGGACACAATAATAAAATAGCTACTTAATGTCAAGTTGTCTGCTTTTAAACAGCAAAAAGTGAGCTTTTTAACGCAGAATTATCTCCAGCATCAGACAAAGGCGGCTTCCACACACAGAGAGGAGGGGCACAATGTGTGACAAATGTGCTTCCTCTAGACTGAGTCTTTTCTGGGGAAAAAGCCTAAGGGCAGCATCCACTACTGGTGGGTTTTCCTTCTGCCTCTGAGCTTACCTGACCTGGTTTCTTAAAAATTTATCATGGGGACAGATGGAGAAAAACAGTTTGTTAGAAACCAGTGACATTTAGGGCTATAAAAATCATGAAGGTTGTGTAAGTTTTTATTAAAAAGGAAGCATTTGACTTCTAAATACCGAAAACATCAAGTGCTCAACAGAATCAGAAGAGCAGTAAGCAGGAAAATAGTGTTTAAAGCTACAGATTGCGGAGTCAGATTACAGGGTTTCAGATCCCAGCCCCATTGCCTTCTAGATGTCTGACCTGGAGCAAACCGTCTGAATCCTCACCTGTAAACCAGACAATAACAGCACCTACCTCACAAGGTTGTCTTAAGGATTAAATGGGACAGTGTGACTATAAGTGCTTATGTAAGTTACTTACACATAAAACTATTAAGAGTATTCTTCTCCCTTTTTTATGAAGAAAATAGAAGAAATAATGCCTATCACATAATTAGTCCAAGGGGCTAAAATACAGGCTTCTTTGCTGCCTGGGAATTGCTTTTTCTGGAATACACAGTGAATCTCATTTTATAATTTTAAATATAGTTGCTTGGCTGTACAGTCTAAAAGATAATTTTATCTAAAAGATAATTCTAAATAATATCTAAAAGATAATTACCTCTAGGGCCAAACCATCCACCTTGCCTTAGTGGCAAAGGGGCCAACAGGTGATTATAATCACCATGGAAAAGATGCTTTAACTACAAGAGTGCTCATTACAACTTAGGTTTACATATAATCTACTGATAGTTACCGAACGACCTTTTCCTCTCCAAGCCCAGTTGAACTGTGAATTACCCCTGTAGCAAATGAATGTGTCCCCACACCAGATGTTAATGAGAAAAGTTTAAAAAAAGTGGCTGGACAATTGAATCATGTGCATGCTACATGGATCATCACATCCAGCTTTTGTTCATGAGAGATGCCCAGCAAACTCAGCAAATTTTAGTTGACTGACTGTATCTTTTGGACATTGAAGCAAATTTAGGAAGCTCTTCCAGAAATCTTTGCATTGTGGCTTCTACCATATCCACGGCTAGGGCAGGAATGTATAGCTGCTCCACCCATGAGGAGCAGAGGGAAAATGGAGTTGGCAGGTTTGTCGTTTAAACTCTGATTCTGCCCCTTATTTGCTGGGTCCTTAAGCAAGTGATTTCTCTCTACTTATCGTCAGGAAAGGAAATAGGCTTTAATATCATCAAACTTAGAGGGTAATCAGGAGAAGCAAACTAGGATCATGCATGCAAAGCCCTCAGTCTGATGGCACATGCACTCCAAAATTCTCTCTGCTCCTTTTGTCTACTTAGCCACAGATAGCAAAGGCTAGTCTAACTAACGTTTCCTAGTAACCAAAATTTTAAAACATTCTACCCCTAAATGACCATTAGCATGTAAACGAGTGATACCTGATCAGTGAAACAATGCAACATTAGGTATGTAAACTGCCAACGTTTCTCAAGTTAGTATTTAAGAAGAAACGGTTGCCTCACTCAGCGAGAACTTTTCCAGACAATTACAAAGAATCAGAATTGAACTGAATGGTAAATAGATCTAAACAATGAAAAACATCAATGAAGTATTTTCTTTTTGCTAATGTATCTTGCACTTGAAATGACTGAACTGAAAACTGATGGCCGTCTTGATGGCAAAAAATACTTCCAAATGTTGCTGACAAATGTACACCTTTGAGATCTTAGATTTCCTTCTGAAACCAAGTGTAATGCTTGCAGCACACAAAGAGGCAAGAAGGCTGAACAAGAGCCCCTGTTCTGATTCCTCAGCTTTCCAGATGAAAAGTGCAATAGAGTGAAAAGAGCAATCACCTTGGGGTCTCAGGAGCAAGGTTTGAAACCAACGTTTTTGACTTAGAAGCCGTGTCATTCTGGACTCAACCTCTTTGAGCCTGAGTTTCCTCACTTGTAAAATGGGAATAATGCCTGATTTACATGGCTGATGTGAGGAAATGGTATAATGCAGCTAGCAGGTAGCCTTATGCTCGGCAGGCAAACTACATGTTTTGACAACAAATAAGTCAACATTTTTCTGTTTAAGATTCCTTCCAATGTAGAAGAGTCCAGTAATCCCAGAGAAGCAGAATCTTACTTTAACAAACGAGCCTAATGAGATAAAGGTCTCTCTGGCTGAGTGCTCTGGCTGGAGATGAGGATCTTCTCTCCCACCCTCCAGTCTACAAAGGGAGTTACCTTGGGACTGAATGACACTTCTGAGCACGTGAACTGGAACTACACCAGAGAACAAAGGAAGTTTTTATTATAGCTTTTTTTTAATAGTTTAAATAAGAGACAACATTTCTAAAGAAAGAACATGACTAGTGTTAGAGTTTTTAAAGTCTAAAACTTACAGTTCTATACATGGAAAAAAATTTAAGAGGCAAATATGCTCTTGTTAGCATTTTTGAAAAAAGGTAAAAACAAGGTAGTACTACAAAAGCAATATTACAAAATTCTATGTTATTAAACACACCTAGTAACTTCAGGCCTCTAAAGGTGATAAAAATGAAGGACAAATGTGTCTTTGTACTACCCCCCCCCACTTTTGCCTTAAAATCAAAATTTTGTAGAAGAAATGGAGCAAGAGTTTAATAAAAACTATAATTAAACAAAGAAGAATTGAGATAATTCTAAATCAGTGATTCTTAACCTTGGCTGAATTAAGGTAATCAACTTGTCATAATATGTTCAGGATGTTAAACTTATTTAAAGAGGTCCCTATGATGTTTAGTCACCCTCCTGCACAGAGAATTTACCTGGGGAGCTTTAAAAATAATGATGCCTGGGCTCCACTGTGTGGGGTGGAAGGCTTTGGGAGTTTTAAAACTTCCCAGGTGGTTCTAATGTGCAGCCAAGGTTGAGAATCACTACCGGACATTACAGGTGGAGAGGAGCATATGGGGGAATGGCCAGGGCCATTATCAGCACTCCTATGCAATCTTTTATATACCAATCCAATCCACCCTTGGGTGCCTGGAGGGGAGGCAAGGCCACTGCCTTGAACTGTAGTGGTGTGAGCAGGCAGGGAGACTCTGGCTCCTACCCTTGCTTATTAGCCATTTGACCTTGGAAACATCATCACTGATGCTGTCTGTGGAGTGTGTAAGGGCAGTAACCACTCTGCAGATTCTTGGAAACTGAAATGCGCCTGGCATGGTGTGAGTACAATGGGCATGAGCCAGGGCTGTTTACCCGACACCCGCCGCAGGCTGCTGTCTCTAAGGAGTGTGATCAGGAGATGGAGAGAGGGGAACGGGTGGTTTCAGTAAAGTGGTAAATGCTACACTAGTGACCTGATCGGGATGCTCTCAGTGGCTGGCTGTGTTGCCAATCCTGGAGCACCGTGGCCCAAGTCAGGTGGAAGGGGTGTGTGAGAAGGCAGATTCATACATTACATCCATTACTCCTCAAAGTACCAATTACCTCCAATTACCTGCTTCTTGTAAGATCTGGAGATACTGTGGCTTTTCTGAGGTCATGGAGTTGGTCAGCTGGCATCTAGACTAAATTCTGTGTTTTCTGCTACCCTGCTGTGTGAGGGCTGTGAACTGCAGTCATAGTTGGGCACTGTTCTTACTGCCTGCCCGGAGCCACTGAGCTGCTGACTGAGTCAAAAGCACGGAGAGTCCCATGGGCTCTTCCTTCTCTTCTCAGGCACCGAGTCCCAGCCGGTGTCAACCTCAGGCCCTGGCATAGGCTTCTACGCTCAGAACCCTGGGAGGCAGCAAGGCAGCGCACAAAGGGCCCTGCAACAGAAGCCAGACACTTGGGTTTAAGTGTTGGGCCCGTGTAGCCTTGGTTTCTTCATGCACTTTTCTAGAAAATAAGGGGAATGAGCCCCCAAAGTGCTTCTCAAGCAAGGGAGCTTGAAAGAAAAGGAAAGAAAGGCTTCCCAGGACTCAGGTGAATGAATGAATCAGATTGTCCTTTTGCTGGGGTGGGCTCAGGGCCTGTGCCTTAAATTCTTCGCAGGTGATTCTGATGCCTCCCCACTCCCCACCCTATGATGAGGATGTCTCCATCTGGGGGGCTCTAGCCACTTTCACTCCCAGGATGGAACATGGAGATTGTAGCTGGCCAAGTCTGAATATGTGAACAAAGAAAATGCAGTCTATGCCTGGCAGCTTGAGAACAATCAAGACTGAGAAACATCACCGGTGAGGACCCTGTTTATCACAGTCAACAGCACAGGGCTTGGTCACACAAGGCACTCAATGAGCACTGGCTGAATGGAGTCAATGAATGAAAGAAACATCAGCCTTCCTGGCGACAATAACAATGTTCTTTGTTCTTTTTTTTCCTCTTAAACTGGTCCAGATCCCCTTCCTTTAAAGCAAATAGACCAGTAGACAGATGTGTGTTTTTTAATTGCTATTACTGGATTTTTAAAAATCAGGGAGGAGGCCCAATAAATAAAATAATGCCTTCCTTTGTCTGTTTTCACAACGCACCTTACAATGAATGTTTAACAGCACAACAAAACTGGATACCTACAAAAGTGTTATTTTACAAGGCTATGTTAGATCCAAGATTAAGAAAGAAAAAAAAATTAAAAAAATGCATCCTAGGTTAAAGATAACGTCGATATAACTTAAAAAAGCCAAACATTTGTATTCTACCTAAATAGACTATATTGGGATATTGGTTTTTAAATCGCCAATTGCTGGGCCAGTATCTCCTGCTGTGCACACACATCAGGGGTTGGAATGAACTTTGCATACCTGACTCAGACAGAGATAAAGAAATACATTCTGATTCTCTCTGCTCTTTTATAGGAAGTACTGCCTGCTCCTGGAGACCACGGTTTTCTCACTCTTGGTGACTTCAATTCTAAGCTTAAGGGATAATGTTTAAGGGATCCAACACAACAGTTGAGCTGTGTAGACGTTTGTTTTTAATCAGGACACAGTGCTCAGTATTTCACTTTCTAATTTTTCATGTTAGGTTGATCAACTGTTCATTATCCCAGTTTTTAAAATCAAGCGTATTTTCACGGGATACACGGAATAACCAACATATATAGAGGAATTTAAGTGTTTTCTTTCATTCTCTCCTTTGGCTTTCCCTTTCCGATTTAGGCATTTTCATTCTTTTGCACCCTGCGTGGTTTCCTGGCCTCAAACTGCCCAAGGACCCCAAGGCAACAAGATAAAAGGGCAGCTGAGATGGGGGAGATCCCACAAAGAGTGACATCAGCATTTAGAACCGAGTCACACCTTCATCTTTATCCTCCCTTTACACCCTCACCACCAAAAGATGGACAAGCCCATCCCCGGGCACATGCCCCAAAACTCCCAAGGAAAGACAATGCCAGTCTGGTTTTCAAGTTTATTGTTGGCACACACACCGACGGTACACGTTATCCAAGGCCGTCCACGTCTCACAGCGCGGCTGCTAGGAAGGGAAGGCGCGGATACAGTGGGTTTACAGCCTCGTCCCCAGGGGTCGTCCGGGCCCCTTCCAGGGATCGCAGGGGTTTCTTCTAACCACTGAAAACCGGACCACGTCAACGCTGACCTCCTAGGCCCTCAGGAGGCTTTAAAAATGGCCTCCTGACGACACTTCCTGCTCGGAGCCGACCGGTAGGAACTCTCCCAGGAGATGCATCATTTAAAACGCTGGGGGCGGGCGGAGGAGGCCGGGCTCGGCGGCTCCACACCGGCCGTCCCGCAGCCCGGACGCCGCCGCCAAGGGTCGCGACCCGGCGCATTCGGGGCGAGCCTACAGGGTCGCGGCCACGGCACAAAGGCGGTCGAGCGGGGGTCGCCGGCTGCGCACCCGCCGCCACCCCCGGACCCCGAGGTCCGTACTCCCTGTCCCCGGCCCGGCGAGAGCCCCCTGCCGGGCGTCCCCTCCCCCCACCCCCGGCCCGGCGCCCCCTCCCCTCCCCTCCAGGCCGCCGCCCTCTCTTCCGCACCCAGCCCGGGGCCCGCTGCCGAGACCCGTCTGCCCCGGGGCCTCCTGCCAAGACGCCGGCCGGCGGCTCGGGCACGCGGGGCCGAGTCCCGCACCACCTGGCCCCGGCTGCCTGCCCGGCGCGGCCTCGTCCTGTCCTTGCCCCGCACGGCCCCGCGCCACCCCTCCGCACCCCGGCCCCGCCTGCCCCGCGCACGCGGACCCGGCACCCTAGTCCTCCCACTCAGCCACTCACCGAGCCGGGTCCGGGTCCCGGGAAGGGGCGTCTACACCGCCGGCCGCAGGCCACCGCTGCCGCCTCCGCGGCCGCCCGCTGTAGGTCCCTACTCGGGGGGCGGAGCCTGGCGGCGCCGCGCGTGCGCAGTGTGCGTGCAGAGGCTCGTCTGGAGCGCAGCTGGCGCCCGAGGTCCCTAAAGCTGCGCCCGCCCTCACCAGGTTTCAGCGCGGCGCGGAGCCCAAGACCCAGCCGAGCCCTGGTCCTGGACTCAGAGCTCGCCCGAACGCGTCCACATCCACTGCGCACAATGTCCATGCTTGGCCTGGATGTCCGCAAGCTCCGGGGCCTCCCTGCAAAAGAACTGATTCTGCTTCCATTGTTGGCCCAGCAGAGCGGTGGTGGGCCCCTGCTGTGTGCCCGCGCTGGGTCCAAGCGGAGGGGGTCTTTGCTCCCTGGCCTTGTGGAGCTTAAAGTCCAGGAGCAGAAAAGGAGCTCAGATCTCCAGCGTCCAAATTCTTTCTCTTTTGAAAGCAGCAGTGAACGAAATGACCTTGAAGACTCAGGTTCGAATCCCAACTCTCCTGACTCCTTTACAAGCCTGCGCGACCTTGGGCGAGGAAGTCCTCTGACCTCTCGGAGTCTCAATATTTTCACTTTTAAAGGTGGGGGAAGATCAGACCTGAAGCCCAGAGCCTTATTTACCACGTAGGTTGTTTCGAGGGTCAGACGAGACAGTGATTGTGGGAGAACCTGGAGATGGAGTGAGCTTACGTAATGCCACCATTTTCTCTTGCTTCTTGGACTCTAGTACCGTGTGTGGGGGGAACCACTCCCCCTTGCTCACTTTCGACCTTCCAGAAGGAAAATATACCTAGAATAGACCCCTCCCTAAGGAAAAAAGTGGACCGCATTGCTAGAGTCCCCCTACTCAGTGACTCGGATGCCGCTCCCTACAAAATGCAATTTCTTCCTATTAAGAATAGATTATGGCAGAGGAGAGAAGTTTCTTCAGGAAAAACAGCCAAAAGTTTATTTCAAGGCTCCGGAAGGAGCAAGGCTGGTTTCCAGCACCTTCCTGTCGGAGGCCAGAGGTCAGGGTGCATAGACATGGGCCAGATGCAGGAAGGAGATGCAGGGCTGGGACAGTTTTTCAACACGGAGAAGTGGAGTTCAGGATGACAGTGCCAGCCACAGGACCAGCAGTGGACAAAAATGCCCACCACTGAAATAACAAGAGCTGGGCAGAGAGAATGACAACCCAGGGATGGAACACCGACACCAGGTCTAACCCCTGTGCTATGCTGCCATAGTCATTGCTGATAAGGGCGCTTCCTGGTTCTCTATCTCCTAGGGCTCAGAGAAGCTAGTGGAGCTCTTCTCGGAAAATTACACTTATGTCCAGTTCATAACAGAGAGAATGGAGCAGAGAGTTCAAAGTCACCCTCAAGAGTGCGGTGGGTTTGGGAAGGGCATTGAGAATCTAAAATGGCCACTGCCTGAAAATCTCTGGTGGCAAAATGAGCCAAATCAGAAAAACTGTTAATTTTAAGCGTTAGAAAAATTTTTCTTGAAATTTAGCCCAAATCATTGCCTCTCCGTGTAACATACACTCATGCATTACAGTTCTGCCCTCTTGAGTCACATAGAACTGACAAAAGAGTACCTCTGGATCTCCTGGAAATGCCTCTGGAGTTAGAGCTGGTTATACATTTCGAGCACACACAAGTTGTGAGCTTGCTCCCTAACCTGGCTGAACCTCAGTTTCTCCCGTAAAATTCAGTGAAGAATAGGACCTACCTCACAAGCAATTGTCAGTATTAAACAGCAGAAGGCAGGTCCAGGCTTAGCATAGTTCTGACAGATTTATATTTCTCAGGAGCCCAATCAGTGAGGTACAATGCTTTGTGGAGGGTCTGGAAATGGGGTGTTTACAGCCTGGAAAAGGGCCAAGCAGGGAGGGATAGAAGCCACTCCTGTAGAAACCCTTGAAGTCCTATACTTAGGGCTACCCTTCCTGTCTTCTTCCCCATCCTCCAGCTTAGTTTGCCTAAATCCCTTTTCAGTGTTCCATGGATCACCCTCTGTTATAGGTTGGGTTATATCCCCTCAAAAGATATTAAAGCCCAGTGAATGGAAATGGGAATTCACACCTGTGAATGCAACTGATTTGGAAATAGGGTCTTCGCAGAGGTAGTTAAGGTGACATCATTAGGTGGGCCCTAATCCTATAAGATTGGTATCCTTAAAAGAAGAGAAGAGATTCAGAGGAGAAGGTCATATGAAAACAGAGACACACAGGGAGAAAAGGACCAGGTGAAGACAAGCCAAGATTGGGGTTATGCTGCCACAAGCTAATGAATGCCTAGGGCTATCAGAGCTGAAAAAAAAAACCAAGAAAGCATCTTCCATATAGATTGCAGAAGGACCCCGGCCCTGCAGACTGCTAGTCTCCAGAACTGTGATACAATAAATTTGTTTGTTATAGCAGTCCTAAGAAACTAATACAAGCTCCCAGATATGATTGCCTAACATATAGGAGAGAGGAGGGAAGACATGTGAACAAGACCAGGCATTGAGGGTAAGGGCTGGCAGCTTACTTATTCATTCAACAAACATTTGTTGAGTGCCTATTTAGTGCAGGTGCAGGCTACATCTGAGGATAGAGTAAGGAAAAAGATAAGGCTCTGCTTTCTGGGAGCATTCATTTTGTTGGGGGCTGTAGATCTCAAACAGTTAATGGAATATATAATTAATATTAGGGAGTGCTAGAGGCCGGCGGGGGTGAAATAAAACTGGGTGGGGTGATGTGGAAGGGAGTGCAAAGCAAGAGAGAGGATGGTATGAAAGGCTCAATGAAAGAGGCTCTGAAATTGAACTCTAAGCCATGAGTAGGGCCCAGCACAGGAGGATGGAAAAGAGCTTTACACACAGGGAAGAGCATGGGCAAAGACCCTGAGATGGGCACAGGCTGGGGGTGTTTGAGAAAGAAGGAAGGGCGGTGTAGATTTAGATCATCCTAGGCGCTTACAAACCCTGGGATCTTAGGGAGCCATTAACTCAGATTCTGCCAGTGTCTCAGAGAAAGGTACCTGACCCCATTTTGCCTTGGAAAGGGCCAGGTCTCTAACAGCCGGGTCAGGAACTTCGTGCTAGTGTTTGAGGAGGAGGGGTGAGGACAAAGACATGTAAATTCCAGGCACATAAAGGCCATGAATAAACAGGAGACCCAAGGAAGCGGCTTTTTTGTTTTTGAACATTTTGAAATATTTCAAAAATGTCTAGTAAGTTTGAGCCTTAGTTTTAGTTTGTTCATCTGTTAAAGTGGGACAAAGGCCTCCTTGCCCAAAGTCTCCAAGCACAAATACCCAAATTCAGCTATCCTCCCAGTCCTGGGGCGCAGGGAGTGGAGGCTGCAGAGTCGAATCCCGGTCCCATTACTCATCTGTAACGGCTGTGTGGCATTGGGCAACTTACTGCGGGTCTCTGAGACGCTTTTCCCAACTGTAAGGGAGTAACTGGGGCAACCATTGATGGAGGTTGTCGGGGCGGAGGGCGCCTGGGGTTAGGCTCAGATCCCAGCCGCCTCGTGCCTACCTGTGGCGCTGCCTCCTTCCCCAGCGCTGCCGGCTTCCACGGCCTTCGCCGCCGCCTCCGGAGCCGCGGTACACCGCGGTGGGCTAGGCCAGGAGCTGCGAGCAGCGCAACGGTCATGCGCGGTCGGTAGAGCCTTGGGAGGCCGCCGGGACGTCGCCCCCGCCCCGCCCCGCCCCGCCCCGCCCAGCCCGCCAGCGCCCCGTGCTGCAGTACTGCCGGCGGCCTGTGGAGTCGCTGCTCTATGGCTCCGCATGTGTAGAGCTCTACCCCGCGCCGGCGCACGGGCGGCCCAGCGCTCTGCAGGCCGTCGGGGAAGTAGCCCGGGCGCCTCCGGACCGCGGACCGTCCTCCCCCCTGACCCCACTCCTGAGAGAATCGCGCTGTGCTGCTTTGCTTTTGTTTCTTTAGTGTCGCGGGAGTGGGAGCGTCAGCGTCGGGGGCTGGACGAGATCTCCGAGGACTCGATGTAGCGCTAGGCGCCGGCCTTAGTGAGGCCTCCCTTGAGTTCTCCCGACAGAGGTTTGCAGCAATCGCAACATTTGCATTTAAACAAATGCAAATGTCGCCCTGGAAGATCCAGAATGCCTCGGGGTTAAAGGCATTCCTGATGAGTCCTCCACCCCCCACATTTTGTTAGACTTACAAATAAATAAGTGTGCGCCGCCGCCTCTGGGCCGTAAGTCCCACCAGGACACGCGTGCCGGGTGTTTTGCAGGTTGTTGAGGCACCGGGCACAAAACAGGCCCGTCTTCCAACACGAAGCTGGGTGGAGTCGTCAGCGTCCCCGGCCTAGATCAGCCCTAGGCAAAGCAAGGTGCAGAGGCGGGCTGGTCCCTAGGAGAGGGGATGGGTACAGAAAGGGGGGGGGCAGGTGAGAAACGTTCAGAGCAATCGGACAGGGCTGCACTGTCCGAGCGGGTGACCCGCGGAACAGGGTAAAGTAATTCGGGTGGGCTGTACTCTCAGACTCAGCGCATGGTCGCTCGTGGCTCAGGCTGCGTTCTAGCCAGACGCAGTAGACGCCCGGAGTTTCAAAAAGGATAGGGGTGGAGGATGAGCTCACCATACTGCAGCATCCAGAGTGCTGCTTCCACAAAGCAGATGGGGTCGAGTCACTCCTCAGCTGCAAAGTTCTTGCGGGACCCTCCACTCCTGCACAGCCTCCAGCAGCATCTCTTACCCGCTCCTCAGCCTCTGCTGTCTGCCACACTGGCTCCCTCCCTCTGCACAGCTGATGCACCTGCCTCTCCTGTCTCAAGGCCCTTGCCCCGTTCCCTCTGCCTGCCACGTCTCTCATCTCTCTCGTTTCAACTCAAAAACCGCCTTTCTAACAATTTCATCTCACAGAACTGTAATTTCCCCTCACTCTGTCACATCTCTGTGTTTTATGTTCTTCATAATGAACTGAAATTACTTTTTATTCATTTACTTGAGTCTTTTCATTCTCCTCCACTACAAAATAAGTTATTGTCTGTCTCGTTCACTCTTGTATTCCCAGTGCCCAAGGTGGAGACCCTGGCACTTAACAGGCACCCACGATAGTTGAGTGATTATTTATTAATCCAAGAGGAAAAAACTGTGGTCTGAGTGACCAGAGCATGAAAGCAGACTTAGAATCCTCAGGTGCGAGAGTATTGACACTTAATTACGAATCCACTCTTTCATTTCTAAATTTTCTCATCTGGGAAAATTATGGGGATAATAATAGTATCTGCTTCATATGAGAATGAGATGAGTTAACTTTTGTAAAAAACTTTAAACGATGTTCATATTGAGAGGCATAGATAATTTGGCTATTGAATCAAGTAGGATAAACTAGGTTACATTCTAGTAATAACCCCCAAATCTCAGTGGCTTAAAAAGACGAAGGTTTATTTTTCACTTATACTATATATCCATCTTCAGTTAGCTGAGGACTCGGCTCCCTGACATCTTTAGTCCACAAACCAGGCTGACAAAGCAGCCGCCAGCTGATGTGTCGTCAGTTGTCAAAACAGGAGAAGGAAAGCTTGGCTTACCTGAGCACTGACTCTTAAAACTTCCAACCGGAAGTGGCAAATGACATTCACTCACATTTAATTGGCCAAAGCAAGTCACGTGACCGCACCTAGCTGCAAGAGACAGAGGAGGGCTATCCTACCATGCGCCTCGGGGAACTGGAAATATTTTCTAGACAATAATAGCTATTATTATTACTGTTGTTGTTATTCATTCCTGAAGTCTGCTTACTAAAACACATGAGGTCCATATGCATCGCGAGTGACAAAACTCTGGGAAGGCTCAGCTTACGTATGGATTTTTTCTTTTCTTGTTCTTGTATATAGCCCCAAACTCCTGCTGTCTAAGAAATGTGTGGGTGGCAGGTGTCTTGAGATCCACTTGTTCACAAAATCTGGATGGTACTGAATGGTACTGGATGGTAAGACCCATGAGAACAAACATCATTTTTATTTTGCTCACCTTTGTATACTGAGAATACAAGTATGGAGGTTATAGTACCCAGAATTTATCTTTCCATTTTATCCAGGAACCCTGTAGAGAAAAATCTGGACCATTCATTTATTTAACAAACAAGTTAAACTGGGTGGAAACATTACTTCAAAGACGACTGGAACTAGAAATCCTCTTGGGGAAAAACTGTCTTTGTTAGGGAAAATAAAATTCTAGATCTTGACTTTGGGACCTCACTTTCCACACCTAAAGCTGAGAGTTGATTTCTTATGCAGAATGATATCGCTCCCAGGAATTCGAGGTTCTGAAGACTTGAGAGAAAAGATCAGAGAAGTGAGAAGGGGTGAAGACGGGAGAATTTACCCTAAGATGCCTTGTGACCTGTGATCAATTCCCAGGAGTTGGATGGTCACAGACTTTAAGATTACAATCAGTGTTTTTCACTGTTTTATGTAAACTTCCTCTGTTGCCCTGACTCTTTAGGAAAAGTCTGATACACACAACTCAGCATTCATGGTTATGTTGGAAGCTGCCAGTTTTCTCCCAATGTTTGCTTTCTTCTTCTTCCTTACAAGAAGCCTACTTTTAGCTGGGCATGTAAACCTGTAGCCTTTTATGAGCTCCTTTCCTTAGGAGTACTCTATAAAGCATTCATAGGCAACCCACGGGCACTTGCCATCAGTTTAAGATCACAATGGTAGCAGAGTCTTCTAGTTGTTTCCTTTTTTTTTTTCTTAGTAATAAGCCTCTTCCAATTTCTTTCTGCTCAAAAGAAAGATTAAATTTCCAAGTCTTGCTTGTAGGTAGGTATGATCATGTTACTAGGTTCTAGTCAAGGAAAAGCAAGTAGAACGAGTATACATGACATCTAACAGTGTTCTTAAAGGAAGGCATGTGCAATTCTTTGCCCCTTTTTATATTCTGTTGGCTTGAGTAGAGGGATGAAGAGGCAACGGCTGGAGCTTTAACAGCTATTATGGACCATAAAAGTAAATATAACTTGTTGAGGATGGTGGAGCAACAAGGTAGAAGGAGCCTGAGTTCCTGACAATCATGGAGCTACCATACCTACCATTCAGTGATTATCCCAATTTAATTTACTTAAGAGGGAAATACACTGCTGTTTTGGATTTCCTGTCACTCACAACAAAACCCAATGTGAACCCATCCAGTGTTGCTGGGAAAAGTAAATGTTGGGAATGGGCAAAGCATGAGCCAACATGATATGAAGAATGAACAGTATGTGTTGCATGATCTACACTTTCAAATAATTCAGCAGAAGCAACAACTCAGAGGGAAAAGTCTGCAGAAGAAATAGAAGTGATCTTTCTCTTCCCATTCCAACCCCTTCAAAAATTCCCAGCTATAAATTGAGCACCATTGCATCTCCTACCATTGGGATTCTCTCACCATTTTTTTTTTTTTTTGCTGTACGCAGGCCTCTCACTGTTGTGGCCTCTCCCATTGCGGAGCACAGGCTCTGGACGCGCAGGCTCAGCGGCCATGGCTCACGGGCCCAGCCGCCCCACGGCATGTGGTATCCTCCCGGACCGGGGCACGAACCCGTGTCCCCTGCATCGGCAGGCAGACTCCCAACCATCGTGCCACCAGGGAAGCCCCTCTCACCATTTTTATTGGAATCTTAGAGTAAAGGATGATATATCTTCTCTTCTTGCTGCCTTTAAAACAGACAACTTTGAGAGCTCTACATGCATATCGTGGTTTCTGATGGTCAGATGAGCACAGTCAGAATCAAGCTGTCAGCTGGCAGGTCATTCACTCAGCTAGATATTGCTCCCCAGCGGAATGGTGATCAGTATGAAGTTTTGAACCATTTCTTCATAATTGCAGATTATTTAGTGAATACCCAAAATAGCTAACAGACAAAATAAGAAGGCCAAGAGAATGCTGATGTTGAAATGAAAGAAAATGGGAGTAAAAAAATTATAATTTTTCAACATATTCAAGCCTCAAGATGAGATTTTCTAGTGACCTGAGTTGCAGGTATGTGATCCAAATTCATAGGTATTATATCAAGATTCCTCAAGTAATTAAAAATAATAAAAAGAAAATTATATCCAATATTATAATAATTTTATCCAATTTGGCTTTACATTAATTGGAAATAAAGACTACCCACACCAGGGATGTGTTATTTGCAGAGAAGTACTTGCAAATACTAGTTGGAAATTCTTTCTTATCATTTTATAAATAAAACTGTGAAAATTATAGATAAGAAGCCAGTTAATTTTAAGTGAAAAATGCAAGAATTCCAAATATCCATTCATGAAAACTGTATTTTCAGTACTGCAGAATGTACTTTGTATTTTGATCTGTAGTTTATACAAACTGTTCTCAAACCAAAACATGACATCTGTTTTTTAAAACATAGTGAATTTATTTTTCTTTGGGAGAGGTTCATGTTCAAATCCTTAATGCTTAAAATTTTGATAACTTTCTTTTGTTTCATAGAAATTTTAGCATGTAGTGTGATAATATTAGTTTTTTTTTAATTGAGGTATAGTTGATTTACAATATTATATTAGTTTCAGGTGTAGTAATTCAAAATTTTTATAGATTACTACATTTACAGTTATGATAAAATATTGGCTATATTCTCTGTGCTGTACAATATATCCTTCCAGCTTATTTATTTTATGCATAGTATTTTGTACCTCTTAATCCCCAACCCCTATCGTGACCCTCCCCCTTGCCTCTCCCCACTGGTAACCATTAGTTTGTTCTCTATATCTGTGAGTCTGCCTCTTTTTTGTTATATTCACTAGTTTGTTTTATTTTTTAGATTCCACATATAAGTGATAGCATACAGTGTTTGTCTTTCTCTGTATCTTTTAAAGTCATGCATGCTTATGGCTAAAATATCCAATGGAATAGAAAGACAGAAATACAACGGTCCACACTACTCCATCCCTTCTCAACTGTTCATTTAGTAAATCAATATTGACTGAGGATGGCTACATGCCAGGCAGATATTATTCTAGGGGCTTCTAATTAACTCCACTTTTAATTCTTTAGGCTATCACATAAGATTAGTTCCATATGGCTAAATAATAGGAGTATAATGTTCTTTTTTGATTTATCAATTTTAGGAATTCTCTGTTCTGCAACGATAAAAGAGGAATTACTTCTTTTACAGGAATCATCACTTCACCTCCCTGGAATTATCATATACAATCATTTCTTTCTTTGTTTTTCTCTTTTGGTTGTCCTTGAAATTTGCAATAATGTGCTTACACTTTAATTTGTTTTTCCACTATAGAGACAGAACTTTTGCTCCTAGTTTTATATGATGGAGATAACCACCTCCCACCCCCACCCAGTGCCTTTCTCCTGTCCTCCTCTCCATGCCCCCCTCTGGTTTCTACATCCTCAACTTTTACATTTTTACATTTTCAAGGTTGAACATTTACATTCTGTTCTGTAGCCATAAGTGTCATTGTCCCTTTCCTTTAGGTGGACTCTACAAGTGGAAAGTCAAAGTAGTTACACAATTGTGATTACATGATTGTGAGTTTCTGATTTTCATGGAATTTCTTTGCAGGTTTTCTTTCATTACTGAAAAGAAATATACTTTAAATCTTTTCCAACCACTGCATTCAATAGGATGTTCTAAAAAGTTCCCTCCCGCTCTCCCAACTCCCAAATCTCCTTCCTGACACCTTTTGACTTTCAGTTCTAATCTGCACTTGTGTCTATACCTGCTTCCCACTGGGCATCCTCTGATCTTAGTTCATTTCTTTCCTTTTTCCTTTGTTAAAACCCTGGATACTGGAATCCCTTAGTTTTCTGTTTGTTGCTTGCTTGTTTGTTTGCTTACTCTTTTTCTTGCCAGAGATGATCTCAAATAACCTACTAGAAAGAGTTTTAGATGTAAGTTTTCAGAAGCCTTGAATGTCTAAAGCTATCTTTTTCATCCCTTATATGATGCCAATGGGTTATTCTAGGTTGAAAATAAAATTTCATCAAAGCTTTGGATGATCAGCTCTATTGTTTTCTTGGCTTCAGTGTGGATGAGAACTTTGATACCTACTTCTATTTCCTTTATAGGTAAACTGTTACCCTTCCCTCTCTCTGGAACCTTTAGAATTTTCTCTTTATCATTTAGATATCTATCTATCTATCTATCTATCAATTGTTCTGTGCAATTAATATAGCTTTTCAATCTAGAGACTTATGTCCTTCAATTTTAAAATTTGCTTTTTTTAAAAAAATTCTTGTTTTCCTTATAGTATCTATTTCTGTCATCATCTTCATTATTATATTATTATTCAGATAATGAAACTTCAGGATTGATCTGCTATGCCTCTCAATCTCTTATATTTTCTTCCTTTTTCCTTTTCTATTTACTTTCTGGAAGAATTCTTAGATTTTTATCTTCCTATATATATATATAATTTTTTTCTATAGAATGTTATGAATGCAGTATATTCTTTAATCTCTCTGAGGATTATACTACTGAGAATTTTTTTTTTTAAAGGCCTTCAAATGCTTGGCTTATTTATTTATTTATTTATTTATTTTTGGCTGTGTTGGGTCTTCATTTCTGTGCGAGGGCTTTCTCTAGTTGTGGCAAGCGGGGGCCACTCTTCATCGCGATGTGCGGGCCTCTCACTATCGCGGCCTCTCCTGTTGCGGAGCACAGGCTCCAGACGTGCAGGCTCAGTAGTTGTGGCTCACGGGCCCAGCCGCTCCGTGGCATGCGGGATCCTCCCAGACCAGGGCTCGAAACTGTGTCCCCTGCATTAGCAGGCAGACTCTCAACCACTGCGCCACCAGGGAAGCCCTACTGAGAATTTTTAAAAGAGTTTCTTTTGGTGGGGATCATTTTATTCTCTTGTTTTCAATGAGAAGTTTTCCTCAAATGTCTAGTGATCTTTTATTGTCTTCCATTTATTATAATGAAGTGTGAAGATTAGGGAACGTGGCAGGGCCTGATGACTCTGGGTTGATTGGGTAGGAGCTGTTATTTATGCTGGGAGACTCATGAAAGCCAGAATGTGAATTTCTTTCTTCTTGGGGCTTTCAACTTCCTTTTAGATTATGGGATATTTCAAGATATGGTCAGCATACTTAACAAGCATCCACATAGTTTTCACCCAGCTTTAGACACTCCTAATGTCTGTACTATATTTAGTTCAGATATCCTCCTCCTACAAGACAAAACATAAACATTGCAGATATTCCTGAAGCCACCTCTGTCCTTCCCCTATACACATTGTCCCCATCCTTCCCTCGAGAAAATATCATCCCGAGTTTTGGATTTCTCACAAAGGGAACTGGTCTATATGATGTGTCTATTGGAGGAAAGAGGGTCTAGAGCTTTCTCTTTCTCTTCCATCATTTTGCTAATGTCACCCCTATCCTGAACTTTGTGTTTATTATTTTGATGAATGTTTATGTACCTTTACTACTTATGTATTATCCCTAAATAATACAGAGTACTGTTTCACATGTGTTTAACTTTATATACACATATGTATATGTATATATGTTACATATATGTATCTGGGTGTATATATATTCATAACATACATATTCTGCTACCTCTCTTTATCTCAGTATCATAGTTTTGTTATCTGTTTTGATGCACATAACTCTAATTTATCCATTTCAATGCCATCTGGGATTCCATTCTATGACTATATCATGAATATGGCTCTCTAATTTCAGAAATTTAGGATATTTCCAATTTTTTGGTGCTTTTAACAATGCTGTAATAAATACTCTTTTACAGATCTTTAGAAGATGTATTGGAATGGAGAGAAAATAGAGGCAGGGACAGCAGTTAGAGGAGGTAATGAGGACCTAAGCTTGACAATGGCAGGGATGAAACAGATTCTAGAAAAATTTTGAGGCTATATATTAGCAGGACTTGGGGATCAGCTGGAAATGAGGGTGGGAATGGGGCATGAGGCAGAGGAAATCATCCAGGATGACTCTTACGTTTCTGCCTTGCACAACTGTATAGATTTTTGAACCATTTGCTGAGATAGCACATACCAAAGTGGCAACAGGACTATTGATGGGTAGAAAAAAGGGCAAGTTCCATTTTGGAAATAGTTTGTGTGCCCATGAGATATTTAGTTGGGAATTTCCAGCAGTTAGAGAACTCAAAAGTCCTTTCCAGCTCAATGATTTCATGATACTACCTGTCTTGGCTGCTTTAGAAGCACACTAGACACTTAAAAAGCAGATTATATTGGTATGGTAGACTGAATATGGCCCTCCAAAGGGATCCTGTTCTAATTCCTGGAACTTTACGTAGCAGAAGGGACTTTGCAGATGTGACCAAGTTAAGGATTTTGAGACGGGGGTATTATCCTTTATTACCCAGGTAGGGATGGCGTAATCACAAGGGTTTCTATGAGAGGGGTACAGGAGGAGTCAAGAGTCAGAGAGAAGGCAATGTGATGAAGGAAACAGAGGAAAAGGGCTATGTGATATGGGGCAATGGGTCAAAGAATACCAGCAGCCTTCAGAAACTGGGAGGCACAAGGAATAGATTTTCCTGGAACCTTCAGAAGGAACCAGCCCCACTGATACTTTGACTTTAGCTCATTTTGGACTTCTGGTCTCCAGACCATAGGATAATAAATGTGTGTTGTTTTAAGTGGCCAAGTGTCTGGTAATTTGTTACAGCAGCCATAGGAAACTAATACAATTGTCTTTTCAATGAAAATAATTAACCGAAGGCAGGGCTGGCTTCAGGGGTGTGTGACCTGAACAGTCAAAGGAGTCCCTGCACTTAGGAGGGCCCTATGTTTGGCTTAATACTCTGCTGTCACTGTCTTAAAATGATTAATGTTTTGAACAAGGGGCCCCACACTTTCATTTTGCTTGGGATTCTGTAACTTATGGAGCCAGTCCTAATGGAAGATATATTATGTTTTGGGCGTATCTTTCTTTTTCTTATATTTTCAGTCATTAAGAATTTTTCTATCAATAGGGAAAGTTTCAAAAGAAGTCTAGGGGATCACACAACTGAATAAATTACTTTGCTTTACTTCTAGTATTGAACATGGCCTCTGCCTTTATAAGGGGAAAATGTTGGAAGTTGAAAAGCAGCCATCTTTAGAGCAGGGCTGCTGTCTAGCACAAGTCCAGTGACACTATTCACATGAAATTAGGTGTACAAAGCAGAGCTGGGACTAAATCCTAGCTCTATCATGTATCTGCTTTAGGATATAGAGCAGAATGGCCTCTCTGGCTTTTTGTTTTCACATCTCTAAAATGAGAAATAATAGTAGCTACTTTGGATGCCTTTGATTCAGTTGAGAAGGATGGTTTCACTTCCAGTGAACAGAAAACTCAAATTCAAGTAGGTTTAATCACTAAGGAAATGGATGATCTCATCTATCACGGGGTCCAATGGAAGGGGAACTGCAGGGTTGGTTGATCAGATTTTAGACCATGATCAAGGGCATGGTTCTCACCATCTTTACTTGCTCCCATCTTGGGTTTGGCAGTGTCATCCTTAGGCTACTAGCAACAGCCCAGCTACCTCCTCCAGACAACACAAAGATTGAAGGGAAAAGAGCATGACTCTGGCCATGTGTGTAGCTCTTGGTAGTGAGAAAAAAAAACTTCCTAGAAGCTTCTTGGAAGATTTCTCCTCATGACTTGGAACGGTCTGGCATCCCTAATTGTAGTTAGATCAGGACCAGAGCTGGCTTCATGTGCTGGTGACCTGTTGCAGTCACATAGGATCCTGTGTTTACAAGGGCCTTGCACTTGGTTTAATGCTGTGCTGTCACCATTTCAAAATTTTTCATAACTTTTGAATAACAAGATCCCATTTTTATTTTGCATTGGACTCTGAAAATTCTGTAGTTGGTCCTCATTAGGACCCACCTTTTGAACCTGAGGATGGAACCACCCCTTGAAGGATGTGACTGTAGCCAAAATTCGGCCTCTGTACCCTGGTACAGAACTGAATCTTGGAGACAGAGTTTTGTGTGAAGTAGAAAAGAATAGGTTTATTGCTTAGCCAGGCAAAGGGGGCCACAGCAGGCTAAATGCCCTTAAAACTGTGTGTCCCAACCTGGAGGGTGTAGTGAGGAGTCTTATCGTAATGGTTCAAAGAGGAGGGTGTGATCAGCTTGTGGACATTCTTCTGACTGGTTGGTGGTGAGGTAAGCGGGAGTCAGCATCACCAACCTTCTGGTTCCAACCTTCTGTCTGGGATCTATGGGCTTGTGGGCAGCACACAGTTAACTCCTCCCACCTGGTGGGGGTCTCAGTATCTGCAAAACAGCTCAAAGGTATTGTTATGTATATGCCTCGAGGGGGAACCAGGACCCTGCCTCAAGGCTGCACTCTAGTTTCTCTTGACTGTTCGTCCCTTGTCTCCACATCCTCTCCCTTTCATGTTTAGCAACTGTTTGAACCCACCGTTTGGAACTCAGGGAAAGTCATGGAGGCTGAATGAAGTCTATTTCCTTTTGTGCCTAGGAGTCCCACAGGGTCCTGCTTGGTTTCATTCCTAACCGCTATGACAACCATTTTCCAATAACTGTGTGAGAATGGGGCATGGTTGGTTTCCACACAAGTTAGTTGAGTGAAAGCTCAGTGTTCAGTGTGAGTCAGGGTGCAGTGGTGTTGGATAACTGAAAGGACTCCCAAGGCCCCACAGAGTATATTCACATAGAGCTTTAATAAAGGTTAAGGATGTGGTGGGGCAGGAGAAAGCAAACACAGAGAGGCTGGGGACTTCCAGAAGCAGCTGCCAGGGCTCTTCTTCAGTCACATAGAAAGGGCTTCATTTTCAGATTGTGAACCACCTAAATATATACTGTATACACTTGTCTCAGGGACAGTAACATTTCCATTCAACATTTTACCCATCAGTCTGGGACCTCTAATTAGAGGGTTACAGTATTTCTAAGGACAGAGATTTCCTAGTTGTTCACACTTGGCCATAAGCATGGAAGGAGCCATAATCATAAGATCTGAGTCAGGAATTATAAAATCTACCTCACGGATACTGCCACAAGTTATCCACAGAGAGTAAATGAGATGACATTGCATCTTATTTATTGATTAAACAAGTTGATAAAACCATTGATAAATAACAGATGCTCACTATGTTATTTTAGTTTATTATTAAAGGTGAATCCTATTTATTTTTCTACATACAGACTTCAATTTTAGCTATTATTTTAAATGTGGTTGTTTTAAGGAATTTGGATAATGTTTTTAAACTTCAGTTTCAAACTGAAGCTGAGTTTCTCCAAATTCATAAAAAATTAGTCTTTAAAAATGCTAGGGAATTCCCTGGAGGTCCAGTGGTTAGGACTCGGCAGTTTCACTCACGGGACAGTGTTCCATCGGGGAGCTGAGATACCGCAAGATGCGTGGTGCAGCCAATAAATAAATAAATAAATAAAGCTAAAGAGCTAGCAGTTTAGGTTTCAGATTTTTTAAATTTTTATTTTAAGAGAAGAAAATATGGGGGATATACACTGTGTGTAGATTTGAAAAGAGATTCAGGAAGTGAAGAATGGTGATTGCTTGCAAGTATCATGAGACATTGCAGAGAGGTGCTGCTGTTAGTAAGTTGAGGAAATACATAACACCATTTTGAGGGATGCATTATGAGGTTTGGTATCAAAGGATGACTTTTTTTTTTTTTGTAGCCAATCAAGATAGTGTTCCCATTTTTCCATGTTACCTACTAGCCTTGTCAACATTCATATTTAGTTTTACACATTTGCTCTTCTAGTAATAGAATTTTCTAGTTTACTCTTTCTCTTGCACAATGCCAGGGTATTTTTTATGTTGTAGTCTCTTCCTCTCTCATCTGTCTCAAAACCATCTCTCCTTTCTCAAACATGTTCCTCTACCACCTCTATCAGATTTTAATAACCTCTAGTGCATCCTTATATAACCATAATATAAAAAGATAGTCAGATACATGTTATGGGATGTAGTTGTTTTTTATAGACATAGAATAATTCTATTCGTGTTTCTCTGCAAGGTGGTTTGATCGCTTACAACCCATAATGAATATTCTAATAGGAAAACCGATACAGTGCTAAAACATTCTTTTAAAAAGTTACATAATACTCCACAGGCTGGATACAATCCTGTTACTTTAGCCATCCTTTTACTAATGAATTTTAATTTTTTTGCTTTGTTGCTTGGCAGACAGTGCTTCAATAAATACCCTTTATACTTCCTACTTTAGTAAATATACTTTTAATTCCATACAATTTAATTCTGTAGGATAAATTTCCAGAACTAGAATCGGTGAGTAGAAGGATGCATACATTTTTAATTTTAACACAGTTTGCCAAATTAATTTTCAAAAAGTGGCAGCAATTCCAGTGCCCATTGTTATTAACAATTTATAGAATTTCCGGCTTGCCCTCCCCTCACCCCCTCAACTAGCACTGGATGTAACATTCTTCTAAATTTTTGCCGCCTGTTGGCAAAATGTTAACTAATTGTTACTTTAATTGTAATGTCCCTGCTAATTGTAAAGTTGAACTTCTTTTTAATGTATCTATGAGCATCAGAATTTCCTCTTTTATAACATTTTTATCCTTTGACAATTTTTTAGTTGGGCTTTTTGTCTTTATATTGTCAATTTATGGGAGCTATTTATATAGGATATTCTGGAATTATTTATCTGATAGATGTGTTTTAAAGATTTTTCACAGTCTATTCTTTGTTTTCTGACTTTTCTTATTGTCGTTTTGTTGTATTTAAAATATTTACATAGTCAAATATTTCTTCATTTCCTTTTTTTTCTTTTGAGTTTCCTGTCTTGCATAAGAAACCCACCCACTGCCACATACCACTGCCACAAATGCCAAGGGCATGCAAATATTTTCATAGGTTTTCTTCTAAATAGTTATTGTTATACATTTTTAAGTATTTCAATCCTCATGGAAATTATTTTTTTATGTAGATGAAAGGAAGGATCTAACTTTCCCTCCCTGTTTGACTGGCAATTGTTCCAGCAATCTTTATTTAAACAAACCACCCTTTTCCCATTGACTTGTAATACCATCCTTATCACAGCATAAGTTCCCTATTTGTGAACTTCTAATATGTTTTAGTTACAGTGGCTTTATGCTTTTTAGAAAATCTAGTAAAACAAAATTGCCTCCTTACCTGCTCCCCACTATTATTTTTTCCACTAAAGTTTTCTTAACTATTTTTTGACATTTATCCTCCATATGAAGTGTAGTTTTTTTTGTTTGTTTGTTTGTTTTTCCTTTTTTGCTGGTCCCCAGGGGTATAGAACTGGACCAGTTTGATCAAGCATCCTCTTTAATGACTGGTGCATCATCATCACAGTGGCTTGCTCTTCAAGAGCAACATCACTTGCTTGGGTTATTTCAATGGCCTCCTAACTGCTTTCCTTACTTCTGCCTTCATCTTTCTTCAGTCTATTCTCAACTCAGCAGTCAGAGTGATCCTTTTAAAACTGAAGTTTGGTTGTGTTCAAATCTCTCCAGGGACTGCCCACTCCACTCGGAGTCAAAGCCAGCCTTTACAATGGCTCCAAGTTCTGCACGGTCCAGTTCTTATGCCTTCTCTGTCTTTATTCCTACTATTCTCCCTCTCAGCTAGTCATTCATTCATTCATCAAATATCTATTGAGTGCCTACTACATGCCAGGCACTGTTAGAGGCACCTGGGACATTTTGGTGAAATGTGTGTGTGAGAGACAGACAGACAGGCTGGTCCCTTGGCTGTTCCATGAACTTCCTAGGCACGTGCCTCCCTCAGGCCTTAACACCAGCTGTTCCCTCTGCCTGGACTGCCCTTGCCTCATAATCCACGTGTCTTATGTCATCTTCTTCATGTTTCTATTTAATGTCACCTTCTAGCAGAACCTTCCCTGATGGCCCGATTTAAAATGGCCAACAGTCCAGCGCTATTGGACTCTCACAACCCGCTAATTCATTTCTCCATGACACAATGTCCTCTAACAGACTTTATAATTTATAATCTCTAGACTTTATCATTTATGTCTATTGTCTTTCTCCCACCCTGGAAGGTGAGCTGGAGGAGGGAATAATTTTGTCCCTGCTGTCACCTTACTGTCTGGAACAGTGGCTGACACTGCACGAAACTCACTATTTTCTGAATTAAGGAAAGGATGAGTGAGGGACCTTGGAAGGCAGTTGGCCTTTTCTGTGCTTCACTTTTATTTTATAAAAATTAGGGATTATAATGGCCACATACTGACAGGCTTGCTGAAAAGATTTAATGAAACAGTACATCTAAAGTGCTTAAAAGAGAATTTGACACATATTAGGATTCTTTTTTTTTTTAGGGCTGAACTATTCAGAGGATTTTATTTATTAATTTTCTCCTATGAAATAAAGACAAAGTACCCTTAAACCAGACCAGACTGAAAGTGCTTCTTTTTAGTGTTTCATTTTATTTAATTTATTTTTTTATATAGCAGGTTCTTATTAGTTATCCATTTTATACATATTAGTGTAAATATGGAAATCCCAATCTCCCAATTCATCACACCACCACCCCCCAGCCACTTTCCCCCATTGGAGGCCAGACGTTTGTTCTCTACATCTGTGTCTCTATTTCTGCCCTGCAAACTGGTTCATCTGTACCATTTTTCTAGGTTCCACATATATGCGTTAATATACAATATTTGTTTTTTCTTTCTTACTTACATCACTCTGTATGACAGTTCCTAGATCCATCCATGTCTCTACAAATGACCCAATTTCGTTCCTTTTCCTGCTGAGTAATATTCCATTGTATATATGTACCACATCTTATTTATCCATTTGTCTGTTGATGGGCATTTAAGTTGCTTCCATGTCCTGGCTATTGTAAATAGTGCTGCAGTGAACATTGGGGTGCATGTGTCTTTTTGAATTATGGTTTTCTCTGGGTATATGCTCAGTAGTGGGATTGCTGGGTCATATGGTAACTCTCTTTTTACTTTTTAAGAAACCGCCATACTGTTCTCCATAGTGGCTGTATCAATTTACATTCCCACCAAGAGTGCAAGAGGGTTCCCTTTTCTCCACACCCTCTCCAGCATTTGTTGTTTGTAGATGTTCTGATGATGCCCATTCTAACTGGTGTGAGGTGATACCTCATTGTAATTTTGATTTGTATTTCTCTAATAATTAGTGATGTTGAGCAGCTTTTCATGTGCTTCTTGGCCATCTGTATTGCTTCTTTGGAGAAATGTCTATTTAGGTCTTCTGCCCATTTTTTGATTGAATTGTTTGTTTTTTTAAATATTGAGCTGCAAGAGCTGTTTATATATTTTGGAGATTAATCCTTTGTCCGTTGATTCATTTGCAAATATTTCCTCCCATTCTGAGGGTTGTCTTTTCGTCTTGTTTATGGTTTCCTTTGCTGTGCAAAAGCTTTTAAGTTTCATTAGGTCCATTTGTTTATTTTTGTTTTTATTTCCAGTACTCTAGGAGGTGGATCAAAAAAGATGTTGCTGCGATTTATGTCAAAGAGTATTCTTCCTATGTTTTCCTCTAAGAGTTTTACAGTGTTTGGTCTTACATTTAGGTGTCTAATCCATTTTAGGTTTATTTTTCTGTATGGTGTTAGGGAGTGTTCTAATTTCATTATTTTACATGTAGCTGTCCAGTCTTCCCAGCACCACTTATTGAAGAGACTGTCTTTTCTCCATTGTATATCTTTGTCTCCTTTGTCATAGATGAGTTGACCATAGGTGCATGGGTTTATCTCTGGGCTTTCTATCCTGTTCCATTGATCTATATTTCTGTTTTTGTGTTGGTACCCTACTGTCTTGATTACTGTGGCTTTGTAGTATAGTCTGAAGTCTAGGAGCCTGATTCCTCCAGCTCCGTTTTTTTTCCTCAAGACCGCTTTGGCTATTTGGGGTCTTTTGTTTCTCCATACAAATTTTAAGATTTTTTGTTTTAGTTCTGTAAAAAATGCCATTGGTAATTTGATAGGGATTGCATTGAGTCTGTAGATTGCTTTGGGTAATATAGTCATTTTCACAACGTTGATTCTTCCAATCCAATAACATAGTATATCTCTCCATGTGTTTGTATCATCTTTAATTTCTTTCATCAGTGTCTTATAGTTTTCTGCATACAGGTCTTTTGTCTCCCTAGGTAGGTTTATTCCTAGGTATTTTATTCTTTTTGTTGCAGTGGTAAATGGGAGTGTTTCCTTAATTTCTCTTTCAGATTTTTCATCATTAGTGTATAGGAATGCAAGAGATTTCTGTGCATTAAGTTTGTATCCTGCAATTTACCAGATTTGTTGATTAGCTCTAGTAGTTTTCTGGTGGCATCTTTAAGAATCTCTATGTATAGTATCATATCATCTGCAGACAGTGACAGTTTTACTTCTTCTTTTCCAATTTGTATTCCTTTTATTTCTTTTTCTTCTCTGATTGCCATGGCTAGGACTTCCAAAACTATGTTGAATAATAGTGGCAAGAGTGGACATCCTTGTCTTGTTCCTGATCTTAGAGGAAATGCTTACAGTTTTTCACCATTGAGAATGATGTTTGCTGTGGGTTTGTTGTATATGGCCTTTATTATGTTGAGGTAAAATCCCTTTTTGCCAACTTTCTGGAGAGTTTTTATCATAAATCGGTGTTGAATTTTGTTGAAAGCTTTTTCTGCATCTATTGAGATGATCATATAGGTTTTCTTCTTCAGTTTGTTAACATGGTGTATCACATTGACTGATTTGTGTATTTTGAAGAAGGCTTGCATCCCTGGGATAAATCCCACTTGGTCATGGTGTATGATCTTTTTAATGTGTTGTTGGATTCTGTTTGCTAGTATTTTTTTGAGGATTTTTGCATTTATATTCATCAGTGATAGTGGTCTGTAATTTTCTTTTTTTGTAGTATCTCTGTCTGGTTTTGGTATCAGGGTGATGGTGGCCTCATAGAATGAGTTTGGGAGTGTTCCTTCCTCTGCAATTTTTTGGAAGAGTTTGAGAAGGATGGTTGTTAGCTCTTCTCTAAATGTTTGATAGAATTCACCTGTGAAGCCATCTGGTCCTGGACTTTTGTTTGTTGCAAGATTTAATCACTGTTTCAATTTCATTGCTTGTGATTGGTCTGCTCATATTTTCTAATTCTTCATGGTTCAGTCTTGGGAGGTTATACCTTTCTAAGAATTTGTCCGTTTCTTCCAGGTTTTCCATTTTATTGGCATAGAGTTGCTTGTAGTAGTCTCTTAGGATGCTTTGTATATCTATGGTGTCTGTTGTAACTTCTCTTTTTTCATTGCTAATTTTATTGAGTCCAGTCCCTCTTTTTCTTGATGAGTCTGGCTAATGGTTTATCAATTTTGTTTATCTTCTCAAAGAACCAGCTTTTAGTTTTATTGATGTTTGCTATTGTTTTCTTTGTTTCTAGTTCATTTATTTCTGCTCTGATCTTTATAATTTCTTTCCTTCTACTAACTTTGTGTTTTGTTTGTTCTTCTTTCTCTAGTTCCTTTAGGTATAAGGTTTGATTGTGTACTTGAAAGTTTTTTTGGTTCTTGAGATAGGCTTGTATTGCTATAAACTTCCCTCTTAGAACTGCTTTTGGTGCATCCCATAGGTTTTGGATCATCATGCTTTTGTTGTAATCTGTCTCTAGGTATTTTTTGATTTCCTCTTTGATTTCTTCCGTGATCTCTTGGTTATTTAGTAACGTATTGTTTAGCCTCCATGTGTTTATATTTTTTACAGATGTTTTTCCAGTAATTGATATCTAGTCTCATAGCATTTTGGTCAGAAAAGGTACTTGATATGATTTTAATTTTTCTTAAATTTACCGAGGCTTGATTTGTGATCCAAGATATGATCTATCCTGAAAAATGTTGCATGAGCACTTGAGAAGAAAGTGTAATCTGCTGTTTTTAGATGGAATGTCCTGTATATATCAGTTAAATCTATCTGGTCTATTGTGTCATTTAAAGCTTGTGTTTCCTTATTAATTTTCTTTCTGGACGTTCTGTCCCTTGGTGTAAGTGAGGTGTTAAAGTCCCCCACTATTATTGTGTTACTGTCAATTTCCTCTTTTATAGCTGTTAGCCGTTGCCTTATGTATTGAGGTGCTCCTATGTTGGGTGCATATATATTTATAATTGTTATATCTTCCTCTTGGATTGATCCCTTCATCATTATGTAGTGTCCTTCCTTGTTTTTTGTAAAATTCTTTATTTTAAAGTCAATTTTATCTGATATGAGTATTGCTATCCAGCTTTCTTTTGATTTCCATTTGCATGGAATAACTTTTTCCATCCCGTCACTTTCAGTTTGTATGTGTCCCTAGGTCTGAAGTGGGTCCTTTGTAGACAGCATATATATGGGTCTTGTTTTTGTATCCATTCAGTGAGCCTGTGTCTTTTGGTTGGAGCATTTAATCCATTCACGTTTAAGGTAATTATTGATATGTATGTTCCTATTACCATTTTCTTAATTGTTATGGGTTTGTTTTTGTAGGTCCTTTTCTTCTCTTGTGTTTCCCACTTAGAGAAGTTCCTTTAGCATTTGTTGTAGAGCTGGTTTGGTGGTGCTGAATTCTCTTAGCTTTTGCTTGTCTGTAAAGCTTTTGATTTGTTTCTCAAATCTGAATGAGATCCTTGCCTGGTAGAGTAACCTTGGTTGTAGGTTCTCCCCTTTCATCACTTTAAATATATCATGCCACTCCCTTCTGGCTTGTAGAGTTTCTGCTGAGAAATCAGCTGTTAACCTTATTGGAGTTCCCTTGTATGTTATTTGTCATTTTTCCCTTGTTTCTTTCAATAATTTTTCTTTCTCTTTAATTTTTGTCAATTTGATTACTGTGTGTCTTGGCATGTTTCTCCTTGGGTTTATCCTGCCTGGGACTCTGCCCTTCCTGGACTTGGGTGGCTATTTCCTTTCCCATGTTAGGGAAGTTTTCATCTATAATCTCTTCAAATATTTTCTTGGGTCCTTTCTCTCTCTTTTCTCATTCTGAGACCCCTATAATGCAAATGTTATGTTTAATATTGTCCCAGAGGTGTCTTATGCTGTCTTTATTTCTTTTCATTCTTTTTTCTTTACTCTGTTCTGTGGCAGTGAATTACACCATTCTGTCTTCCAGGTCATTTATCCATTCTTCTGCCTCAGTTATTCTCCTATTGATTCCTTCTAGTGTATTTTTCATTTCAGTTATTGTATTGTTCATCTCTGTTTGTTTGTTCTTCAATTCTTCTAGGTGTTTGTTTTTTAATTCTTCTAGGTCTTTGTTAAACATTTCTTGCTTCTTCTCAATCTTTGCCTTCATTCTTTTTCCAAGGTCCTGGATCATCTTCACTATCATTATTCTGAATTCTTTTTTCTGGATGGTTGCCTATCTTCACTTCATTTAGTTGTTTTTCTGGGGTTTTATCTTGTTCCTTCATCTGGTACATAGCCCTCTGCCTTTTCATTTTGTCTTTCTTTCTGTGAATGTGTTTTTTGTTCCACAGGCTGCAGGATTGTAGTTCTTCTTGCTACTGCTCATATATTAGGATTCTTGAAATGTAGTTTAGTATCATTTGATCTTCCCAGTCTCATTTCCTTGTATCCATATCATATATGTAATGTGTCCACACACAATCCATGAGTCATACTTTTTACTTTTTACATGTACCCATGGACAATATATGGTGTTGTTTTATGTAGTCGAAAAATTTACTGAGAGAATATTATATATTTGTTCTTGAGACCTATTTAGTTTGAAAGATAGCATCTAGCTCTTTCCTCTTCATGGGTGTATAGTTTTCTTCCAAGGGAACATAACGTTTTGCTAATATAGACAATACTAAAGAAAACATCTTTGTTCATGTCTTTTTGTGCACATCTCGTCACAAATGTGCAAGAATTTCTCAAGGGGGTATCTAAAATGTGGAATTGTTGGTTTGCTGGTTGTTCTCCAACCCATTCTCCATCCTTATTTGACTGCTCTGTTCTGGGATGCTGATACGTGTGGACTATACTACCTACTGCCTTTAAACTGGGTTTGGCCAGTGAGAGTCCCTGGCAGGAGATTTGAGGGATCTGGATATTTTCCCATTTGTTACAGTGCCATATATCTGGCAGTAGCCCCGTCCTTCCATGACTGCAGCTCCATCTGGGCCACTCCCCCTCCCCTGTTCCAGGTCTGACGGCTCCAGCACCTCTGTTTCCTCTTCTCTTCCAATCAGCCCAAAACAAGGTAACAGGTTCCCACTATTTCTGGTTTATGGGTATTTCGCCATCCATTATTTCCTTCTCCCTGCCTATTCTTAAGTATTCTTTTCATGAAAAGCTCTTGGTTTGAACATTTGGGATAAGTTCTGTTTCCCATAAGGACCAGACTAATACATTGGATTCATAGGATGTGCTCATTTAAAAAAATTAATGTTTGCTTTAAAAAGTCCCCTAGTTTTGGAAAGTCAAATAGTACTAAACATTTACAATGGAAAACAAGAGTCATCTTCCTTCTTCCTTATCTCCTTTCTCTAATTTGGCTCTCCAGGGGCAACCATACTCAACTGTTCTCATTTCTCTAATAACTAATAATGTCGAGCATCTTTTCATATATTTATTGGCCATTTATATATTTCTTATTTTGTGAAGTGTTTATTCAAGTCTTTTTATAATTGACTTGTACAAGTTCTTTATATTTTCTAGATAAGAAATATATATCTAATATATGTACAATATTTTCTCCCCACCTGAGATTTGCCTCTTCTGTTTTGTTATTCTGATAATTTTAATAAGTCGAGGAAAAATACATTTGCTTTCATTATGTGACAGTTTCAAGCCTAAGTATCTCTTTTTAAAATTTTTTAAAAATTTTCAATTTTAATTTAAAAAATATTTATTAAAGTGATGATTTACAATGTTGTGTTAGTTTCAGGTATACAGCAAAGTGATTCAGTTTTATTTATATATATATATATATATATATATATATTCTTTTTTTACATTCTCTTCCATTATAGGTTATTACAAGATATTGAGTCAAGTTCCCTGTGCTATACAATAGGTCCTTGTTGGTTGTCTATTTTATATATAGTAGTGTGTATATTTTAATCCCAAACTCTTAATTTATCCATCCCTACCTCTCTTTTGGTGATGATAAGTTTGTTTTCTATGTCCATGAGTCTATTTCTGTTTTGTAAATAAGTTCATTTGTATCATTTTTTTTTGTAGATTCCACATATAAGCAATATCATATGATATTTGTCTTTCTCTGCCTGGCTCACTTCACTTAGTGTTATAATCTCTAGGTCCATCAATGTTGCTGCATATGGCATTATTTCATTCTTTTTTATGGATGAGTAATATTCCATTGTATATGTATACCACATCTTCTCTACTCATTCCTCTGTTGATGGACACTTAGGTTTCTTCTGTGTCTTGGCTATTGTAAATAGTGCTGCAATGAACATTGGGGTGCACATATCTTTTCAAATTATGTATTTCTCCATATATATACCAAGACTGGGATTGCAGGATCATATGGTAGCTCTATTTTTAGTTTTTTAAGGAACTCCAGCCTCTTATTTTCTTAACAGTCTTTTTTGAAGAGTAGAAAGTTTTAATTTTGATGAAATCCAACTTATTTTTTTAAAATAGAATCCAGTTTATGAAGTTTTTTCCTTTATGGTTATTTGCTTTTGGTGTCATAACAAAGAATCATTGCCTACCCAAGGTCAAAAGTATATTCCTGTTTTCTTCTAGCAATTTTATAGTTTTAGCTTTTACATTTATATCTATGATTCATTTCTATGTCTTTGTTTGTTTTATATGGTTTGAGATTGAGGGTTTTGTTTTGTTTTGTTTTTTGTGGATATGGATATCTAGTATTTCCAGCACAATTTATGGAAAGAACTATCCTTTTCCATTGAATAACTTTGGTGCTTTTGCCAAAAATAATTGACCATACATATGAGACTATTTATGGTTACTGTAGCTTTAATACAATGCCTTGAAATCAAGTAGTGTAAGTCCTTCAGCTTTGTTCCTCGTTTTCAAGATTATTTTAGCTAGATTTAATTCTTTGCAATTTCATATGAATTTTAGAATCACCTTTTCAATTTCTATAGGAGTCTGCTAGGATTTTTAGATAAATATAGGGAGAAGTGACATTTTAACAGTATAGAGTCTTCTAATTCATGAATATGGCACCTCTCTCCATTTATTTAAGTCTTCTTTAATTTCTCTCAGCAATTATTTCAGTTTTTAGTGGAGAGATACTATATATTTTTTATTTAGTTTATTCCTAAATATATTAATGTTATTCAAAATGGAATTGAACATTATTTTCCGATCAATAGTTTCTAAGATATAGATATACAATTACTTTTGGTATATTGACCTTCTATCTTTTGGCATTGCTAAATTTATTATTCTAATAGTTTGTATTATAGATCTTTTAGGGTTATTTAACATATAGAAGCATGTCATCTCTGAATAAAGACAGATCTACCTCCTCCTTTCTTATCTTTATGCCTTATATTTGTTACTTTTTCTTGTCTTATTGCGCTAGCTAGAACCACTAGTACAATGATGAATAGAAGTGGTGAAAGCACACATCTTTGCCTGTTTCTGATTTTAGTGTGAACATATTTGAGGTAACACAAACATCAGATTATCAAAGCAGACACACCAAATCAGAAATGTTAAACAGTATTAAACTTTACTAATAATTTAAAGGCTACAAGTAGTCAAATTACATGAATGAAGCAAGCACAGATTCAGAAACATTGACAGAAATTTCTAGGTACTTTTTTTTTTTTGTGGTACGCGGGCCTCTCACTGTTGTGGCCTCTCCCATTGTGGAGCACAGGCTCCAGACGCACAGGCTCAGTGGCCATGGCTCACGGGCCCAGCTGCTCTGCAGCATGTGGAATCTTCCCGTACTGGGTCATGAATCCACGTCCCCTGCATCGGCCGGTGAACTCTCAACCACTGCACCACCAGGGAAGCCCTCTAGGTACTTTTTGCCACATTAGATTTTCTCTTGCGCTTTTTAAAGTAATGAGTGCCGTTCACATTACTTACACATCAGTGAGCCATTTAAGTCATGAAATATGTGCAAATATTTTCCCCCATTGTGTTGTTTTTCATTTTGTTTATGGTTTCCTTTGCTGTGCAAAAGCTTTTAGGTTAAATTAGGCTCCATTTGTTTATTTTGGTTTTTATTTTCATTACTCTAGGAGGAGGATCCAAAAAGATATTGCTGTGAGAAACATCTCTATTTTATACTCAGATAGTTATATGACATTTTCCAGAGAGCAATGTTCCATAAATCCATAGGCTCTAGGCTGTTTACTACAACCTAGTAGTAAACTACTATCCATCCTTCAAAATGTATTCTATAGGTAAGGATTTCCCTGTCAGCAAATACCATTAGATTCTTTGTCAGGAGTTTTGTTATTTTATGTTTACAAGGAAATTGAATTAGGTCACCTGTCTTCTGTCTTTTCCAGGGGCTTCTCCCAGGTAACAGGGAAGAATGGATTAAAGATGCCACTTATTCCTTTCCTTTTCAGTGTTCTATATCTCATGATTAAGTATCATGTTAGCTGAAGGGTTTTCTTTGGTAGATCCCTTTAATCAAACTGAGTAAATTTTCTATTTCTAGCTTGTCAATAGTTTTATTATGAATTATTTTCAAATGCTTTTTCTGCAATTGTTCATATGATCAAATAATTTTCTCATTTAATTTGTTAATGTGGAAAATTACATTGATTTTCAAATGTTATCTCAACATTACACTCCTAGGGTAAACCCTATTTCGTTGTGAGATACTCACCATTTTATACACACACACACACACAAACACACACACACACACATATACACACATGTATATGTATATACACACACATTTTGTCAATACACATAACGTACAATTTACCATCTTAACCACTTTTTAGTATATAACACAATGATGTTAACTATTTGCACATTTTTGTGCAACAGATCTCTAGAAGTTTTTCATCTTGAAAAATTGAAACTCTGTACTCACTAAACAATAGCTCCCCATTTCCTCCTTCCTCTCAGCTCCTGGTAACCACATTCTACTTTCTGTTTCTACAAGTTTGACTACTTTAGATACCTCATACAAGTGGAATCATGCATTATTTGTGTTTTTATGACTGGCTTATTTCACTTAGCATAAGTTGTCAAGGTTCATCCATGTCATATAGTATGATAGAATTTCATTCCTTTTTAAAGCTGAATGATATTCCATTGTATGGATATACCAAATTTTCTTTCTTTATTCATTCATTGATTGACATTTAGGTTGCTTCCACCTCTTGACTATTGTAAATAATGCTGCAATCAATATGGATGTGTAAATATCTCTTCAAGATCCTGTTTTCAATTATTTTGTATCTATACCAAGAAATGGGATTGCTGGATCATACGGTAATTCTATTTTTAATCTTTGGAGCAACCTCCATACTGTTTTCCATACCAGCCAAACCTTTTCACATTCCCACAAACAGTGCACAGGGTTCCAATTTCTTCACATCCTCACCCACACTTGTTATTTCTATTTTTTAGATAGTGAGCATACTAATGGGTGTGAGATTTTGATTTGCATCTCCCTGATGATTAGTGATGTTGATGATTAGTGATGTTTTCATATGCTTGTTGACCATTTGTATATATACTTTGAAGAAATGTCTATTCTAGTCCTATACCCATTTTTAAATCAGGTTATTTGTTTGTTATTATGGTTGAGTTGTAGGAGTTTTAGTATAATCTGGATATTTACTCCTTATCAGGTACACATGATTTGCAAATACTTTTTCCCATTCTGCAGGTTGCCCTTTCACTCTGTTGAGTCTTTCCTTTGCTGCACAGAAATTTTTAAGTTTGATATAGTCATATTTGTCTATTTTTGCTTTTCTTGCTGCTTATTGTGTCATATCTAAAATTCATTGCCAAATCCAGTGTCCTGAAGATTTTCTCCTATATTTTCTTCAAGGAATTTTATAGCTTTAGATCTTACGTTTAGTTCTATAATCTATTTTGAGTTAATTTTTGTATGTGGTCTAAGGTGAGGATCCAATTTCTTTTTTTGCATGTGAATATCCAATATTCCAAACACAATTTGTTGAAAGAACTGTCCTTTCCCCAGTATATAGTCTTGGTTCTCTTGTCAAAGATCATTTGGTTATCTATGCAAGGCTTTATTGGTGGGCTCTCAATTCTGTTCCATTGGTCTATATGTCTGTCTTTATGCCAGTACCACACTGTCTTAATTACTATTGCTTTGTAGTATGCTTTGAAATCAGGAAGTGTGGGTCCTCCAACTTTGTTCTTTTTTTTTTCTTTTTTTTTTGTGGTATGCGGGCCTCTCACTGTTGTGGCCTCTCTCATTGTGGAGCACAGGCTCCAGATGCGCAGGCTCAGTGGCCATGGCTCACGGACCTAGCCGCTCTGCGGCATGTGGGATCTTCCCAGACCGGGGCATGAACCTGTTCCCCTGCATTGGCAGGTGGACTCTCAACCACTGCGCCACCAGGGAAGCACCTTCTTGTCTTTAATTATAGTCTCCATGCAGTTCTAAAATTACTTAGGTCAACAAGTTTCTCCCCACTGATTTGCTAATATTCTGCTAAGGAGTTTTGTATCTATGCTTGTGAGACATGTTAATATGTAATTTTTTTTCTTTATATTATCGGAGTCAGGCTTATTTGCTTATTTGTTCATTTATTTATGATTGGGTTTATGCCTTATAAAAATAGTTGGGAAGTATTTCTTCTTTCTCTATTTTCTGAAAAAGTTCATAAGTTTGATATTATTACTTTTAAAAATTTTTGATAGAATCTACCATAGTCCAGAGGTTTTTTTGTCTGGGAAAGTTTCTAATTTCCTTTAAAGATGAAGTGCTGTTCAGATTTAAATTTCTTTTTGTATTAGTCTTGTATCTGTGGAGTTAATTTTTCAATTTCACTGGAATAAAGGTGTTTCTGCTATTTCTTTAATAGCCTTTCAATGTCTGTAGGATCTGTTGTGTTGTCTCTTCTTTTATTTCTTATGTTTGTAATTTGTGTTTTGTTTTACCTTTTTAAAAATTATTTTAGCCAGTTATTTATTAATTTTCTTAAACTTTAAAGAAAGCCAGGTTTTGGCTTTGTTGTTTTTCTGTTTGTGTTTTTGTTTTCTTGACTTCTGTTCTTATCTTTATTATTTCCTTCTTCCTACTTACTTTGGGCTTAATTTATACTTTCTTTATAGCTTAAAGTGAAAATTAGATGCTTGATTATCTACCTTTTTCTTCTAATATAAACATTTAAGTCTTTTAAGCTATGAATGCTTATATTAAATCATTATATTTAAAGGGTGGTTATATTCCTCAAATTTTGGCATATTGTGTTTCATTACCATTCATTTTGAAATATTTCTGGATTTTTGTTGTGTTTTCTTCTTTGACCATGGGTAGGTTAGAAATGTGTTGCTTAATTTCCAAATATTTGGAGATTTTTCCAGATATACTAGTGTTATTTATTTCTAATTTAACTCTTTTTCTTTTCTTTCTTTCTTTCTTTTTTTTTTTTTCTAGTCCTTTAAAGATTATTAAACTCATTTTAGGTCCCAGAAGATGATCTTTCTTGGTGAGAAAGTTCTATGTGAACTAGAAAAAAAAAAATGTGTATTCTATATGTGTTTTGTGAACTACTCTGTAAATGACAGTTAGGTCTAGTTGGCTTTTGGTGTTGTTAAATTTTTCTATAGTTTTATTCATTTTTGCTTGCTTACTTTACTGAGTTTCTGAGAAATGTATATTAAGATTTCCAACTATCACTGGGATTTTTTCTGTTTTTTTCTTTTAGTACTCTCAATTTTTACTTCTGCATATTTTTATTTAAATAACATTCTATTCATGTTTTGTGGACTCAATGTCTTATCTCTCTGCTCATATCAACTGTATTTCTCTTTTAGTTTTCTTCAGCATCCCACATTTTATCTTTCTCTGTAATTTTTTTCCAGTTTGTAGGTTTTGTTTAATGTCTTTCATATCTTCTCCAAGGTCTTGACTTAAGAGTGAGGTACAAAAATGCTAGTTGGAACATGTATGTTTATGGGTGGGACTTCACTGTAGCATGATAGAGTGGGGATCAGGCTGTTTTGTTGGGGACAAGCACATGCTAGTATTTGTGGCAGAATTAATCTGTTCTCTTGGTTTAGGGTTATGATTCTCCTTCTCCTGGGAACAAAGTATTTCAAACAGGTTGGAGTTCTAAAACTTTGGAATGACACTTTCACTTAAACCCTATTTTTCAGCACAGCACACGCTTACCATTTTCAGTAGTATCTTGCATGTATTTTTTGTATTTAAATATTTTCTGAACATTTTCTGTAGATGTATTCTCTGGATGGACACCAGGGTGAGTGAGGAATAGTAGCCTGGCTGAGGAAGCCTCTGGTTTCTAGGGGAGGGGTGTTGATTAAAACTTATAATGACCATCAGTGAATCTCCTTTTCACCCAAGTCCCTTTACCAGCATTTAAGTGTTACTAGTGACTTCAATTTCTGAGCCTTTCCAAATTTTTGTAATGGAAATGTGGACTAAGAACACTACCTACCACATCAATAAACAAAGGATGCTGCAGTCATCAGCAATTGCAGCCATCCCCAACAGTGAACCCTGAGGGAGTTCAGGATGGAAACCAAGAATGCCTGCCATTTGGCAGTCAAGTGCTGCAGCACCCCACCCCACCCACACGCCTCTCCCCGCAATGTACCCTGAGGAGACTCAGAATGAGAAAACACAGGATACTGGCCCCAGACAGCTGAGGTGCATATCAAAGGGATGGTTTTAGTGAGCCTGGACTCCTTGTATCTTCCCATACACAGAAAAGCGCTAACTTCCTTAATTTGAGACGTCTGGTTTTCTTTTATTAACAGTAATCCTTTGCTCAGATTACCTGGTGTTGTTACAGAAACTTCTGTATATCCTGGCATCCCCCCTTCCTCCTCAGAACAGTATTCTCAGCATTATCTGAGAGGCTGTCTCCCGGGCTCGAAGTCCTAAGAATGTCTGCCGAATAGGTTGTGCATTTTTTTCAGTTGACAGAAACCAGTTTGTTTCTTGTTGAATTGCCTCCTAGCAGGCTTACATTTTAGCTTTTTAAAGTTTTGTTAACTCAGTTACTATGCATTGTCCATTTAATTTCTCTCATCTGAAATTTTGTTGATGTCTTTCTTCATCTGTCATATTTTTTTCTATTCTTTTTATCCTATGTTCTTGCCTTTTCAATTTATTTATTGTCATTAAAGTGGTGTTTCCAGAGCGATGAAAGATAAGTTCATATATAGCCATGTTTTAACTGGAAGTCTTATTGCAGTGGGTACATATTTTATATTTTACTGAATACTGTGAAATTGCTTTTCAAAGTGCTGCATTGATTTATGTTTGTTTTGGGTTGGTCTCAGCCTATCCATACTGATGCTATTTTCTAGAAATGGCAGAGGGCACTCCTCTGGGCTACTTGTGGCAAGCCTCACAGACATTTCCCCAACTGAAGCCAATGCTGAGGCTGGACCAGCCCTTTTGGTTCTTATGATTGCAAGACACACCTCAGCAACTACTATCAGGGAACTTAGAAGAAACAAGGTTTATTACTCACATGTCCTGGAGGGTACAAGCCATGTCCTGCACCACTTAGCAATGTTCAGGGGGCAGGGGAGAGGTGGGAGAGAGAGAGAGAGAGAATATGAATGTGTGAGCCTGGTGTTGCTGGTGAATTTAAGTTTCTTTCTTTGTAGCGAAGGAATTCGGAGATGAAGTGATAGGTAAGAATCAGATTTATTTAGAGAGAAACACACTCCACAGACAGAGTGTGGGCCATCTTGGAAGGCAAGAGTCAAGAGGCCTTGAAAGATGGCATGGTTAATTTTTATGGGGTGGGTAATTTCATAGGCTAATGAATGGAATTATTCCAACTATTTTGGGAAAGAGGCGGGGATTTCCAGGAATTGGGCCACCACACACTTTTTGACCTTTTATGGTTGGCCTCAGTCAGAACTGTCATGGCACTGGTGGGTATGTCATTTAGCAAGCTAATGTATTACAATAAGAGTATAATGAGGCTCTAGGTCCACTGGAAGTTGAATCTTCTGCCATCTTGGACCCAGTTGGTTCTAACCAGTCTTTGTCATGTACTATGGCTATATCATTCTTTTAAAGGTTGTGCCCTGCCCCCTTCCCTCCTGTTTCACTGGTGCTCTCTCTGCCTTTATTGGGGTTGATGGTGGGGTGTTGGGGTTTTGAGGGTTCACTCTTTATTGGTGAAATTAAAACAGAAGAGCAGGAATTAAAGCACAGGAAGGGAAAAGCAAGCAGTGGGTCAGTCAGTTATCTAGGTCCACCAGAGCTTTCCAATGAGGAAGACTCATGCGTGGGGCAGCCTGGCTCTTTATCTAGTTGTGTATATGGCAATGTGTTCTTTCCAAGGTGGATGTCTTTGAAATGGATGCCTCAGCAGTCAAAAGCTTAATGTCAGGCACTTACATTATAATCAAAAAAGCTAATTGTCAGGTACCTACACTACAGGGTTCCAACTAATAGTTGACATTTCCCCAGAGCCACTTAATAAGTCATCTGTTCTTTCCCCAGGGAAGCTACCTCTATTTCTATTGTGTTCACTTACCCATTCAACAGGTAGTCACTGCTTCAGTAGTATAAGAATGACCTAGAATAGTGCCCTAAAGATAAGAGTGCTCAAAAACAGACTGACAAGGTTTTTGTAATTCTAAAGTTTGTAGTCTAGGGCCATCCTTTAGCTCTCTACTTAGACACATCCCCTGGGCAGTTTTCCCTGATTACACCCTCCCCCACACATCCAGGCCTACCAATGCATGGTGGTACGAGGGAGAGAATTACCAAATCTATTATTCTGCACTGCATGATTTTAATTATATGTGTATCTTGCCTGCTAGGCTCTTAGCTCTCTAGCACAGGGATTAGGTCTTTTTGGCCTTTATCTCCCAAATCCAGCATATGCTTGTAGGTCAAAAATTGTTCAAGAAACTTTGTCATAAAAAACCCAAAATTTGATTTCAAAAGGGCTTTAGAGGTAATAGAGAATGACTCAAACAAAATTAAACTGTATTTTAAATTTATTTTAATACTCAGTTTCAGATATATTATGACATTTAATTACTTATTTGCTTTAATTTAAGTTAGAGCCATAATGTGCAAAAAAAGAAAGGAAATGTGCTTAGCTAGAACAAATATTCAGGATAAAAAAGTAGATACAGAAATATAGTGCTAATCATATACTGCATAGACTATCTTGTAAAAAAATGCGTGTATGTGTACACACACACACACACACACACACAGAGCAATGAACTAAATTTGACAATGGGGTAAAATTTGATTCCTCTATAATAATTTGAAGAGAAGATTTAATTGATTTCAGCTATGACATGGTTATTCACACACACATACCCCCAAGAGAGGCAGTTTTCCAAGTAGCTTTGGGAAAATTAAAAATTTTCTGGTTCAAAACTTTTTAAAGCCAATTCAATGAGCTTCATCAAAATATCTAATATTGGCCCTGCTCACAAGCACTTAGTGATAAGTGTTAAAGAAATACAACAAAGTAATGGGAAACCAACTTAAGATTGTCTTATTCATTGTATACTTATTTGTTGTCTGTTTCTCCCACTTAATTCACTGCTATTATTCTAATATCTACAAGAATGCATAGTAATGAATACCTATGCAGTACACAAACAAGTGCTTATGAGAAGATATTATTAAATATGAGGAAGATATAAACTGATCCAGAATGGAAGTTATTTAGTCAAATGTAATATCTTGAATGAATAGATGCTATAATCAGATAAAGGTAAAATTCCACTACTATATTGAGCCTAGGCAAGCAACACTTTACAACTGAAAATGAAATAATGGTTGAAAAGGGATTAAAACTCTTTGGAATTTAGGCATGCCAAGCCCAAATCACTGGACTTGCAATTACAGATTCAATGACCATCTAGACACTAAACAGAAAAATTGTGTATGAAGACCTTGGTTCCAGCCACAAGTATGTCACTCTAAGATTTTGGCCAAGGAGACATAGTTTCCTCAATTATAAAATGGGTTATGAATACCTGCCCTGCCTTCTTTACAGAATTGTTGTAAAAATCAAGTACAATTGACATTTATATATTCTTATTCTTTAGTAATCAATTACAAGCAAAATGTCCTTATTACAATCAACACTGAAAATTAGAATGTCACTGTGGCAGACATGGAGGTGGGCCCCTTGAATCTCTCTTGAAATAAGAACATGCTGATCAAAAAGTTTTTTGTCGGCCTGCAGCTAATAGCACCTTCTGGGTCTCCCAGAGCATGTGAAGGTCATGTTTTCCTGGGCAGCCTCTGGCAATGACTTGGCATAATGGTGACTAAGACCTGGCCATTTCTGCACAACACGGGGCACTCTCCTCTGTGGGCAGTCTTTGCTCTGGATCTCACCAATGGGCTAGCCAAGCCTCTCCCAGAGCTGCATCTCAGTCTGATTCTTTTCCTGCCCATTCCTCTCTCCTTCCCTGTTCCTCTCACAGGTGTCTCTCCTGTCTATTCCTATTCCATCTTCCCTTGATCTTTCTTAGGCATTGCCTCCAATAAATATTAGCACTTGTAACTCTTGTCTTGGCATCTGAGTTCCAGAAGACTCAACTAACGTGGCCCCCCCAAATTGTCACTATTATGAATGTTATATTTCTTTCCAGAGATTTTCATATGTATAAGCATTGTGAGCATTTTAAGATGGCTCTACTTCTTTTTCCTTTATCATCATCTCATGCACTTATGAATAATAGGTGATAAAGCATTTTTTAAAATGTAAGCCTCATACAGTGCTAACCACCACCTGATGTTCATGGACTTTAACAACAACAGTGCCTGAGGAAACTCTGAAACATTTCTTGCGAACACAGCATTGAATGGCATGGCCCCGGTGAGAAGTGCAGCAGAGTCATCTGTAATCTTTCAATAACTTTTTAGGGTGAGGGTCATATTCTTTCTGCCCTCAAGCCTGTGTCCTCTCTGCAGAGTCTGTTTCTATGCTGGTCCTGGGCTTCATTTGTATTGTTTTCATTGATATCTCTTGCCTTCTCATTCTTTCTGGCTTTACTTCTGCATTAAAGCTACAATTACATAAATACTCCATATATTTCACATGTAGGCTTTGGAAACATTTGAAATCATTGTGTACTATTAATTTCAATCAGCACTTTTTTGTTTTTAAACTTTACACCACTACAAGAGTTTGTTTATTTATATATTTTAACGTGGGTAAATCGGCATTTTCAAATTGTTTCTCTCTGTCTCTTTTAAATTTAACTTTTCAACTTGATTATAAAATTCCCTAGGGCAGAGAATGTACAGGGGAAGATATGCTTGGATGAAACTAGGCACATGGATAAAAATCTGGGATCTCTTCTTATATTGAGTAAGATCAATGACGTCTTTGAGCCTGTTTCCTCATCTGTGTTGTGAAACAGGAAGAAAATGTAATCCTCTTAGCTTTGAGTGGGGACAACATCATGACATGTGTCAAGTTCCTGCAAGACACTAGCACTAATTCGAGGACAGTTCTTTTCCTTTGAATGGAAGTCCACAAATGGAATTAAAAATTTATACTTTCACTCAGACTTAAGCTTCCTCCCTTTCTGTGAATTTGCTAATTCCACTGGGCTTAAAGCTACTCTAAACAGAGTAGGCTGGAGATGGTCCTATGGCCATTTCACACCATACTAAAAATATTTCTGATTTCTATCTTTCAAGTGGTGTTCACAAGTGATTTGTTTTTCCATACCACACCCTTCATTAAAATTGAAATTCCAGAATTACAAATAAAATAGAGCTAACATTCACCAACATCTTTAGCATAAGGAATCATGAAAACATTGTAAATGCACAAGTCCAAACAATTTTGAAATAAAGAAAGGCAGCACCGAGTCCTATAAAAATCACAGATTTGGGACTCTTACCTAGACTTGTCAGTTGCCAGCTGCAAACATTGAAGCAATAGCTTCCTGTAACCTTTGCTGCTCATCTGTAACATGAGCATAAGGACCGTGTTTTTGTTTTTTTCTTTAGAAGATATTTTTTAAAAGCCAGTTTTTATTTTTTCATCTTATAAATATTTCTTCTGCAATTAGAGCTTTCAAAACCACAATTGATTTTCCAATTTCCATGATAGAATGTTTTTCTTTTCTACAGAATCAGAGAAGTAATCCCTTGAAACCACAGAAAACAATCTTTTGAAATAAAGGAAAAAAATGATAGAGGCATTGGATCCACTGAACTGAAGATGAAACAAAGACCAGGCTACATAAATGAGACGTGTCTGTTGAGAGGGAGGGGCTGAGTCAGGTAACACTGTTCCCTGTGGATCCCAGTTTTATCCTTCCCGTCAATGAGTATAATAGGAAAATACTTGTAGTGTTCGATGATGTCTTCCACTGAGTCAAACTTCTGAAACACAGAAGAGAAAGTTAATGAAAATTTAGGTACCTTTGTGTCTGTCGATTAAAGTACAGCCTAACATGCTTCGTTTTATTTAGGGAAGAGGTTAACTCATTTAATGTTTTTTAGATTGTAAAGGGGTAACAGAAAATGTTTTTATGTTTTTTTTTTAATGGATGTGACAAAGAAGCCCTTGAAGGATCAGTGATAAGACTAAGGTAACGAAGGTGACCAAAAGTGAGCCCTCTGCAGCTCTCAAAACTTCCCACCCACGGAATGTTCATCAGAATCAGGTTACACTGGACTAGCTCCACTCTGTGGTTACATGTTCCTACCGTAAGCAGTTCGGATGGGTTAATTACACAGCAGTCAGCCACAGAGAATCCCTGGTGCCTCCCTTACCTTGTCCCCAACTGTGACATACTAAAATCTAGAAGATCAGGGCTTGACCTTCACTTCGTAAATTAATGGGAAAGGTCTGCGGTGAAATCTCTCTCCTGTACACCCCTCTTGTTCTAAAGCATTCTAGACTAATCAGAAAGAACACTGATGGGCTTCCCTGTGGTGCAGTGGTTAAGAATCTGCCTGCCAATGCAGAGGACACGGGTTTGAGCCCTGGTCCGGGAAGATCCCACATGCCACGGAGCAACTAGGCCCGTGCGCCACAACTACTGAGCCTGCACTCTAGAGCCCGCAAGCCACAACTACTGAGCCTGTGCCCTAGAGCCTGTGTGCCACAACTACTGAGCCTGCACTCTAGAGCCCGTGAGCCACAACTACTGAAGCCTGCACGCCTAGAGCCTCTGCTCCGCAACAAGAGGAGCCCCCGCAGTGAGAAGCCCTCACACAGCAGCGAAGAGGAGGCCCCGCTCACCCCAACTAGAGAAAGCCGGCATGCAGAAACGAAGACCCAACACAGCCAAAAATAAAATAAATTAATAAAAAAAAAAAGGAAAGGATACTGATGACCACAGGGCTCCTGGTAGTTCTTGGCCAACTTAGGTTCCTTCCCTGGGCTTCTTGTGAAATAATGAGGTGACAGTGAATCATTACACTTTTATGTTTCTAGAGATGTACAGATAAAGTGCTGGGGTGATTTAATGGAAAGTAAGATGATTTCAAGTGTAGGGGAATCAGGAAGTGCTTTGTGGAAGATACAGACTTGAAATGGGCTACACATTCTGGGTGAGCCAAGTGGACAAAGTGGGTTTAAAGATCCTAAGAGCAGAGGAAGACGAGTGTGCAGGTGTTGAGAACACGTGGGCACAGATAGGAATTCTGATGAGTTTGGCTGAGTTCTTGAAAGGGGCTATTTGGAGATGATCAGGAAGAAAGAGCTTGCACGACCTGCCTTTTGTAACTTAGGGCAACACTGTGAAGTGAACAGGGAGGGAAGAGCGGACCTTCCCTGAAGAGCCAAGGGAACTGCAGCTCAGAGTGAAGACTGGCTTGCTTCACTTGTTACACAGCCAGAGGGCAGGACCAGGAATGCAATCTGGTTTTTCTGGACGTGTATCAGTTTCTTTCCTGATGCAGCTTTGCTTGTGGCTTGTGAACCCACTGTTCCAACAGAGCAGTGTCCAGATGATGCAGCCTGAAGGAGGGAGCTGCATTGGGGACGACTTTGATTCTCTTTAGTTTTGTACATCCTCCCTCTGCCCAGCACAGAAACATTTGCAAGCCTGAGGGATACTCAAGAGGGAATGAGATTGTCAAGGTCCGTGTCCTCATGGGGATTCATGCATTGCATTCAGGCGGGGGCAGACAGAAAGTATTTCCCTATCCAGATAGATCATTTCATTTAGGGTTAATTTGCTGTGGAAAATAATCAACCTGGGGCTTGAGAACCTCACACAGTCCTCCCGGGGCCTTCCTGATATTGACCAGTCCCTGCATCCATTCCATTCCTGTTCTTCTTGGGAACTGAGTCAACAAACCTCCGCCCACACCCTTAAGCTCATTGAGTTGGTTTGTCTTTTCATCTGAAAAGAGTTCTGATTAAATCTGTAAGTAACTTGCCCCTCTGAGCCCGATACTGGATCTGTGGCAGAGTTTTCAATGAGATAACCTATTTGACCACCCCTAGTAAGTACACAATCAATACTAGTCTCTACCTGATGCTAAGGTAAGGTGGTTGTCCAGCAGGGACAGTAATTGTTCTGCTACAGTAGTTGTAAGTGGAGGGCTGTGGAGCCCAAATGCCTGAGTTCCAAGCAAGGCTTTCCCACCCACTAGCGGTGTGTCCTTGGGCAAGTTTCTTACACTCTCTGTCTCAGTTTCTCTGTCTAGGAACAGTGATGGTAATATTAGGACCTACCTCTGAGGGTCATTGTGAGGGTTCATTGAGTTGACATACACAGCATTTAGAAGGGAGCTCTTTCTGCAGTGACTGCTCAGTAAATGTCAGTCATTGCTATGACCTCCTCCCTTCCAAGTTTGCCAAGAACATGATGAAAGAGCCATGAAATCACTGTAGAAGTTTATAGACTCTCATTGTAAGCCTTTAGGAAGAAAGGAAGGACATTTTTGTATTTCATTTCTAGTCATAAATTAAGGACAGAATTTTCTTTCTCTTTCTTCATACTTGAAACAAAAAATAATTTATGAAAAGAGATTTTCCATGCAGAACTCTTCTACAGAATTGGGTAACCCACATGGCACAAAGGAAATTCTCTATTCTGGGATTAATCTTTAGAGGGAAAAAGATTAATCTTGCTTTATAATCTCAGTCCTGTTTTCTTTAGGATGGTCCCAAAATAGTGAACTCAATACTAATTATTTACAGTTACTGCAGGGATGATATTTTATATGAAAGTGTAATTTTAACAAGTAGTAGGAAGCAAGCAAGGAAGGAATAAATAAGTTATTCTGTCATTTCTTATTACTGACTTCTAGTGATAGGCTAACAACTGGTATATTACCCTAAAGATTATTTTTAAAAAGATTATAATTAAGCTCTTACTTTTATATTAAATTCCTTTTTTCAGGAGGACAGCAAATACCATCCTAATATTAGATCTTAAAATTTGTTTAAACCTTTTGTGATTGCCCTAAATACCAATGATAGGCAATGTTTCACTGCCAGAAAGCTTAATCAATCTGCTTGGATACACACATGGGAGTGAAAGAAGAAAAGAGGAAAAGAGGAAGATAGAGAGGTGCAAAGACAGAAGGAGGAGAGAGAAGCAGACTAGGGAAGTGAGAAATAAACTCATTGGTTAATTGTCTCTGCTTCCTAGTCTTTGAACTTGAATTTATCAACTAAACGTCTATCATAATTTTTTAGCAACTTATCACAAACATTTGCAGGACAAGGAACAGTCCGATTAAAATTGCTCGCTTCTACTAGACTCCACAGAAATGTTGACAAATGTGATTTCTAAAACTTGGCAGCAGGTAAAGCTCTGCAGGTTATTCACAAGCAGGTGCCCTGCTGGCTGGTCCAGAGCCGCCAGTGTTCTACCAGGTGATAAATATGTGCGTGCATAGATGGGCAGAGATTAACAGAGTATCCCCTGGATGGCAGGGACTCTGCCTTGCTCTGCTCTGTGTCCTCAGAATGAAGCATTGAATCTAGCATAATGTAGGCATAAAATTAAGGCTTGGCCCCAAAACTGAACAAATGAGAGACCCGGGCTGAAAGGTGGCCTCCAAAAGATATCCCATGTCCTAATTCCTGGAAGCTGTGAATATGACCTTCTAAGCAAAAGAGTGAATATTACTTTACATGGCAAAGTTAGGATTACATTAAGTATCTTGGGAGGAAGCTCTTGAGAGAGGGGCTGATCCTAGGTTATCTCTAAAAGCAGATATCCTGAATCCTGAATCCTCGTAAGATAGAAACAGAGGGAGATTCACATGGAGAAGAGGAGAAGGCGTGTGACCTCAGAGGCAGAGATCAGAGTGATATGGCCACAAGCCAAGAAAGCCACAGTTTGCTGACAGCCACCAGAAGCTGGAAGAGGCCGGAAGGATCTTCCCCCAGAGACTCCAGAAGAAGGGTGGCCTGTCAATACCTTGATTTCAGATTTCTAGACTCCAGAACTTCAAAAGAATACATATTTATTGTTTTAAGCTACCAATTTGTGGCATTTTGTTACAGCAATCTCAGAAAACGAATATACTGGGTGCTCCCTGAATCTAAGTTCAGACACGAGTTTCTAGCCACATGGCTAGCAGAATGACCCAAATTTATAATATACAGCAAAATGGACCTTCCCAGTCTCATTCTTTGCAGGCATGTGTGGATTTGCTGGCCTTCTGTGCTTGTGACAGGTGTCGACAAGCTGTGCCTTCCCAGGGGACCCGTCCAGGTTTCTCCTGCAATTCTCATGGCTCCATGTGAGCTTTTCATCTGTGTCCGGGACACACAGACCCAGTGAAAGGGCTTTAGGGTATCATTTAAGAGAGAAACGATACTTAGCACCTGCCTCTATGTATCTGGCACTCTCTTTACAGCATCTCATCTTACACTCAGAATACCTCCCTTGGAATAGGTGTCACTGCATTGTATGTGGGGATAAAGTCTAAAGTTTGAAAGACAATCAAAAAGCCACAGGAAATCAAAATTATCCTTGAAAACCCTGTGCCTCATTACGTTTCTCCTGCAGAGTTGGACTAAGATGCAACTTCTTTATTCAAACACCAGATGAAGTAGCTAGTACCTGGCTTGCATTTAGCAGAGCCTTGCTGTAGCAAATTCTTTATCTTTTCTTAGAGGTGGGAGATTCTTCCTCAGCAAGGCAAAGGGCTCGAACTGTGAAAGGTGTGCAGGAGCTGAGAACAATCTAGATCATCCCCCTCTTACACCAGGGCACGGCTTGTTCAGAAGAGAGGCAGGAAGAACTACCTGTAAATTGTGATTTTTCACCCAGGGCCTGGCACACGGTAAGCTCCATGGAAATCTTAGCTTTTTTTTCAACTGAAATTCTGGGCTGTTTTCAAATGGGCTGGGGATCATTTGCATTTGCTATGATGCTATCTGAGACTATGTGAGAAAGTCAATATTTTTGCAGACTATATTAAACCCCAGCTTTGGCATGTACTAGCTGTGGCTGTGGGCCAGTTACTTCACATTTCTGTGCCTCAATTTCACCATCTGTTAAATGTATCAACAGCACCTACCCCACAGGGTTGCTATGGGATTAAACCGATCAAGTTAATGAATAATTGTTAACTGCACAGAATAGTGCCTGTGCATAATAAACGTATGTAAGTGTTAAATAAACATATGAAAAGGAGGCTCTTGCTTGGGGGTTGCATGAGAGGAGAAAATTCCATAATAACACAAAAAGTGTTAAAATAGACATTTGAATTCTTTTTATTTCCTTTTTTTTAGGTTATATAAATGAAAATTTATTTAGATTGAGAAAAAATCTCAAAATATTACAATATTTTTGGCCTAAAAATACTACAAATATAAAAATCTAGGAAAATGATGTCTATTTTATTTTTTTAATTTTTATTTTTTAATTGAAGTATAGCTGATTTACAATGTTCCAGGTGTACAGCAAAGTGATTCAATTATACATAGGCATTTGAATTCTTAAGGGGTCCTTGGTGACAATAATTAGAGCAGCTCACCTGAAAGCTGGTGGTCTAATCCAGGGGCTGTCATTATGACAACCGGCTGAGGCCTGCAGGGAACTGGCTGGCAATCTGATTCAACACTATTAGGAAGTTATCACAGGGTCACTGTTTCTTCTCTTTTATAAGCAGACCAAAGTATGGCTTGTTGGGAAAAAAGCTTTTTGTTTTTTTTTTAATGAGAACGTCTATGAGCTGGAAGAAAATACAGGAGGATAAAGGGATACTGAGCTGGAAATTCCATTAGCCATATATATCTGGACCTAAGGGGAACCATGTTTTAGTTATTGCCATGACTCAGTGATAATAATGAAAAAAATCATAACTAACATTTAGCGATATGTCAGTAATCAGTGTTCTGAGTGTTTTACATTCATTAACTCACTAATCCTCATCACAAAAGAAAAAATTGGCTACTTCTCTTTTTAGTTTTGCTGTAACCCTTTCTTACTGTGGCAATATTTGACAGATTTATGTATTAATCTATTTATTCACTCATGTTCTCCTTTATGCCAAAACATTCTCAGGCTGGAGCAAAGGATGGTGAACTGATCCTATGGTAGGTAGCCTAGCGGGTGCTGACCACACCTCTCCAGCCACATATGAGTCTCAGAAAAGGACTCTGGGTCAGACCCTGGGTTTAAGCTGGAATCTTCACACACACGCCTTCGTGAAGCATTTTGGTAGCCCTGGCAATAGTCCTTATTTTGATATCTATTGAAGAACAATAGATATTTGTGTGACAGTTCTGGTTTCATACTGTTCCAGTTTTCTTGGGCCTCCATAATAAAGTACCACCGACAGGGGTGGGGGTAGAGCGACTTAAATGACAGAAATTCATTTTCTCACAGATCTGGAGGCCAGAAGTCCAAGATCAAGGTGTCAGCAGGGTTGGTTTCTTCTGAGGTTTCTCCTTGGCTTGTAAATGGCCCTTTTCTCCCTGTGACTTCACATCTGTGTGTGTCTGTGTCCTAATCTCCTCTCCTCATAAGGGCACTACTCATATTGGATCAGGGCCCACCCTAGTGACCTCACTTTACCTTAGTCACCTCTTTAAAGACCCTATCTCCAAATACGGTCACATTCTGAGGTGCTGGGGGCTAGAATTTTTACATAGGAATTTGGGAGGGGCACACAGTTCAGCCCATAATATATACCAACAGATAAAATTGAGGTCTGGAGATGCTAAGGGAGAATCACTGAATTATAGAAGTCTAGACTTGAAAAGAACATTTACAGTTGAAGAAACTAAAGCTCAGACAAGTTAAGTGACTGGCCTGAGCTCACATACTTAGTAAATGGTGACAGAATTTGAGCTCTGCCTTTCCTTCCCTCCCTTTTTCCCTTCCCTCCTTCCTTCCTTCCCTCCCTCCCTTCTTTCCTTCCTTCCTTCCTTCCTAGAAGAATTGAAAGACCAGCCTCCGTTTGCCCTCTCACTACCTGTGCCTCTCTAGCCATTTACTTAATTTTCTAAGCCTCAGTTTCCCTACATCTAAGATAGGGATGACCATTATATCCAAGAGTTGTTGAGGGTTAAAATAAGATAATGCAGACAGACCAAGCCTAGCATAAACACAGCGAAAATCAATCTCCTTTCCCTGTTCTCTCTGATTTATTTATACAGTTATTAATTAATGCTTTAATTGAGTCATTCTTTCACCTAGCCACCTGTTAGCAGATGTGTACCAAGCACAGGCATGCTCAGTGTAGCACTGGATGCTGTGATTGAGGTCATATTCAATGTAGGGACACACACCTACCTAACGCCATCAGATGTCATCAGAAATGGCTGCAGTGGGAGTTCAGCGATGGGTGGGGAAGGAGTGTGGCATTAACGTGGGGCTCAGTGGAGGCTTTCTGGCAGGCAGAATGTAGATGTGTTTTACAGAATGAGTTGTCTTTAATGGGCAAAGCAGGATAGAGGGTGCATGGAAGGGTCAGGATTGGCTGCCAGCCCCATGAGCTAAGACATGAGCGGGAATGCTTGTGGAAGGGGCTGGAAGGATTAGATTACATTCTGCACCTCCAGGGTGGCTCTTTCCAGTGCTGCAGTCAGGGGGATATGGGGGTGACTCGGCCAGCATCCCCTAGTTCTCCCCGTGTTGTTGTCCTTAGCCTGGAAAAGGGAAATCATTGGGTTATACACACCTCGTCTCCTCTGAGCCCTGTTCCCAGGGCAAACTGCTGATTCCTCTCCAGGAAGCGGATTTTCACATTGTAGACTTTGTTCCCATAAAACACCACCAACACATAGGGCTCCGCCCTGGATTTTGTGGAACAGTCTCGGACCAAGAAGGTGCCATCCTGAAGCAAAAGGAAGAACAATGATCTTCTCAGGCATCAGAATCAGAATCCAACCTCCCAACCGTGGCAGTAGTGAAGCTTGTATGCCTGAACATTATAAGTTGCTACTCTGCGTGGGGAGATGTCAACATAGGACTAGGGTCCCCAAAACAGATGTGGGGCTTCAAAGTCACTGGTGTCAAAATGAGTGAAGAGACTGTATGAAGGAGAAGAAAATATAGGCTGAGGTGAGGTAAAAGGATGTTCAGGGTAAGCAAGAAGAGACAGGAAGTATTCTAAGGAGATGTCTCAAAGACAGACAGAAACCCAGAAACTTCAGTGTCATAGAAGTGGAGGGGGGGAGAGCGAGGGTTTCCAAAAGAAGGTCAACAGTATGAAATAGTCTGAGGGATGTGAGTAGGCCAACTATAAATATAATATAAAATAATCAGGCACACCCTGGAGAGTAGCTTAGGATGAAGGTCTGGTCGTAAAAGGCTAAGAAATGGAGCAATCCTCCTAAACATACACGCACGTACAAGGTTTAGTTTTGTGGTTACATTGTGTCATTTATATGACTAAAAATACTGAAAAATCTGTAACTGTAATTGCATAGATTTCTGTGTAGGTGGTTATAAATAATCCATAAAGAATAAATCTAATTAGGTGTGTGTGGTACTTACTATCTATTCTTTATATAGATAGATATTATATATGATAATTTATATTTATAATAGCTGTTATATATATTATCTCCTCTATAGAATATATTTCATATCTATATGTTTATATATATCTGTAACTAATATTTATAGATATTATGTGTACATATATAATAATGATTATAATACTGTATAACAATACTATAAGTATATTAAATTTATAAATAATACTATAAAACTACAGTGATGCCATGATGATGCTGGCAGCTAAGGTTTACTGAAAACTGCTCTCAAGATGCCATGCACTTTACACACATTTCATTTGATCCTTACATAAAATTTGAGGAGGTATTTTATCCCCATTTTACAGGTAAGGGAATTAGGGTCTAATTGTCTAAGTGGATCCTCTCACACATCACAGCTAATCAATGGAATACCTGAAAGTCAAGGTGAAATTCTTTCTATAAATATACCAACCTCCAAGTACATAAAGTGGATTCAAGGAATTTTCTGGAACCTGTTCTGTCAAAAACATTCAGCTGTAATTAAAGCCTTAAGACTCAAGCACATTCTTTTTTTTTTTTAAATTCTTTTCCGTTATGGTTTATCATAGGATATTGAATATAGTTCTCTGTGCTATACAGTAGGACCTTGTTGTCTATCCACTCTATACATAAAAGCTTACATCTGCTAACCCCAACCTCCCACTCCATCCCTCTTCCATCCCCCTCCCCCTTAGCAACCACCAGTCTGTTCTCTATGTCCCTGAGTCTGTTTCTGTTTCATAGATAGGTTCTTTTGTGTCATATGTGTATAACTGAATCACTTTACTGTACAGCCGTAATTAACACAACATTGTAAATCAACTATACTTCAATAAGAAAAAAAAATTAAAAAAAAAAAGACTCAAACACAGAACATTGCCAAAGATCACAAAGGGAGAGGAGGCCAAGACATGTGGCCAGTTTTGGGGTTTATCATCTTAGACTCTGCAATGAGTTTGTCACAATGAATCTGGGCAGTCCTGCAATTTGAATTAAATTATCTTACATAAATGGGAAACACGTTTTGACAAAACTAACTGAGACAAACAAAATAGGAAAATATGAAGTCATTCAACTGAGTTTCTGTTTCTCAGTGCTTTTTGGGAGGAGGCAGAAACAGGCACAGAGAATGGGGCAAGGGAGCGTTGAAAGTGCCCAAACATAGCTGGAAGGACATTATGTGGCATGTACATTGCCCTTCTAGTACCGTCCACACAGGGGCTCCCGGAAGCAGGTCTTCTAAGAGCTATTTTCCCTTGGGAAAGAGGCTAAGAGAGTGTGACCGACCGCTGATTAGCCAAGAAGAGACAGGGTCGGAGCTGGAACCACTGTGCCAACATTAGACCCAGCAGAGGTCAGTTGTGCATGAGATTCCCTGGGGAGAGGGAAGGGAGGGTGCTCCAGCCAAGGCACCACCCAGCCACCTATGACTCCCCTTCCAGAAGGTAAAGAACTCTAGTGGCTACTAGAGGCAGCTGTGACTTTGTGAAAAGAGGACTGATCATGAATATAGATTCTGCCACTTTCTTTACCTTGTAATTGAAACCTTAGCATCGGTTTCCTTATCTAGAGCATGACATAGTTTCATTAATTCCTAATGTGTTCAAGATACTTTAACAACTGTATTAATTTCCTACTGTTGCTATAACAAATTCCTATGAACTTAAAGGACTACATCACAAATTTATTCTCTTACAATTCTGGGAGTTGAAGTCCAACATGGGTCTCACTAGGCTAAAATCAAGGTCTCAGCCAAACTGTGTTCTTTCTAGAAACTCTAAGGGAAAATGCATTTCCTTGTTTTTTCCGGCTTCTAGAAGCCACCACTTGTGCCTTTACCTGTGGCCCTCTATGTCTAACTCTGATACTGCTGCCTCTCTCTTATAGGGACCCTTGTGATTATATTAAACCCTCCCCAATAATCCAGAATAATCTCCCTACCTCAAGATTCCTAACTTAATCCCACCTGCAAATTCCTTTTCCAAATAAGGTGACATAGTCACAGGTATTGGGGATTAGAATGTGGATATATCGTGATAGGGGGAGCATTTTCTGTTTACCATAGTAACTTACATATAATTTATCTTATTTAATTTTTTAATATTAATTCTAAAAGCTAGGCTTTATTAAAATTTTTTGAGGACCTATCATTTATTCAGCCATCCACTAATTAACTAACTCATTCTTTTTTTTTTTTTTTTTTTTTTTTGTGGTACGCGGGCAGGCCTCTCACTGTTGTGGCCTCTCCCGTTGCGGAACACGGGCTCCGGACGTGCAGGCTCAGCAGCCATGGCTCACGGGCCTAGCCGCTCCGCGGCATGTGGGATCTTCCCAGACCGGGGCACGAACCCGTGTCCCCTGCATTGGCAGGCAGACTCTCAACCACTGCGCCACCAGGGAAGCCCTAACTCATTCATTTTTGTATTTCCTCATTCAGCAGTGACCATTGTATTTGTTAGTTGAGGATAGGTTTTGGTGTCGCATCAGTCTTGAGAGCCTTTCTACCATTTCTAAACAATCTAGTATAGTTCTCTGCACATAGTAGAGTAGTTGCTTAATAACTATTTTCTATTTGTGATGATGGTTGCAGTAGTCATTTGCTCTGATCACAAATATCACAGGTTTCCTCTTTTTTTGGTCACATGTAGCTTTGTACTTTTTTCACCCTCTTTGAAGTTAGGTCTGGTCATGGGACTTACTCTGGCCAATGAAATGTGAGCAAAGATGTGGCATGTTAAATTTGAGAGGATGTGTTGAGAGGCAGTATGTGATTGGTGTGAGCATACATTGAGATGGAGCCTCTAGCAGTCTGGGTCTACCCACCCAAACCTGTCTTGAGCATGGAGCTTAAACAAAAAATAAAGTTCTGTTATGCTAAGCAACTGAGATCTCAGGGCTGTTTGTTACTACAGCATAATCTATCACATACTGACTATTACAGCATTCACGATCCCTGCTCCTTTCCTGAAGAAGTGAGACATAAAAACCCAACTGTACCTTGGGCAGACATGTAGGAAGGAGATGAAATTTGAACAAAGCAGAAGGATGGCACCTTCCATTGCAACCTCCATTTATACCCCAGCTTCCACATTTGATCTCCAAAATAGTTCCTTAGGGTTGATTTTACTATTTTCATTTAACAAAGAAAGAAACCTGCATTTACAGATATGTAGGAACTTGAGAAAGTCACGCAGCTGATAAGTGGTACAACCAAGTCTCAAATCTAAAACTCTGTTTGAAAGCCCACTTTCAACGACAACCTCCCCAACGATGAGAAATACAGGGTGAGGCAGGAACTACATCAAAGCGCACTGCTTGTTACATCCTGTGACCTATGGGCAGAAAACCATAGGATGACTACAGAAACAACAACAGGAGAAGCCATTACCTTGTTCTTCTTCATCAATGCCTCTTCCACTGCCTGGCGACTGTATTCTCCAATGTACCATTCGTTGTGCCGGATATCCTGCAGTACAGGTTTAAATGATGAATATTTTAGGGTCAAAAGAAACGATTAATTATTAATTAAAATTTGTTTTTATTCCACTAGTGCCAAATCACAGTTGGATTTATGGGAGATACGCAGTATAAAATTTCTGTCCCCGGATCTTGAGTTAGACACAGAAAATGTAATGGCAGCTTAGGAATTACAAAATTGGCATGACAAAATCTGTCTGTCATTGAGAGTAACCAGAAATGTCACTCCATCTACTGAGAAAGGTGCTTTGGCACCAAACTCAAAATGGATAATAAACCATTTATCTGTCAATGCTGTCTGAACCTGTACCTGCTGAAGCTTATTGAGGTAGGATATATATTGTTTATGATCCCTGTGAGGCCCTAGGCACCATAGAAACAGCAGGGGAGGGGAAGACAGGTACAGATTGAGAGCATCTTTATGCCAATTGCCTAAAGTCCCATGTAGTAGTACTGGGATTTGAATCCTAGTCTGTCTGGCTTTCTCCTTGTGCCATACTACCTTATTTATACTAATTTATTTCTTTTGATTGTAAAATCCACATAACAGAGAGAAGGAAGGGCAGTCAGAGATGCACCATGGATCTGCAATGCCTTTACCGAGTCCCAAGGATAATGATATTAAATAACCCTTTGCATGAGTCCAACGTCTCCAAGGATATCCCTCATTCATTATCCCAGTCCATGCCTGCAAGAATCCTGTGAGGCAGGCATTGCCAGGACAGTGGAGGCTCAGGAAGTCAACTTCTGTTACATGTGGCAAGAACTAGGGATGTGACATCAGGTCTTTGGTCTCCCAAAGTACCTGGTCCTCCCAGCACAATCTTGATCCTTCCAATGATGGGTACAGCAAACATATGTGAGCGCCACTGGGAAAGGCATGAGTTAGCTTCCCTCCCAACTCTCCAGCCTCACTTCCTCTCCCTGCCCTGCTCCCCAGTCTGAGGACAAGCCAGATGTGCTTGCTGTTGTCTAGACACACACAGCTTCAGGGCTTGGCATGAGCTAGCCCCGCCGCCTGCCTGGAATCCCTCCTTCTCCTCACTCTCCTTCTCCCTGGCTCTGCCATGCTCTTCCATCAAGTTCTGGGGCAAAGTCACCTCTTATATGAGGCCTCCTTTGGAATGAATTCCTTTACCTAGTCCCTACCCCTAGCAGAGGGTTGGTGCCGGAAGGTCCAGAGGCAGGACCTGTTCCACTCCAGCAAAGCCAGGCAACAGGCTCCAGAAACAAAGGGCAGCTCAGAAAGGGCATCTCTCTGCAGAACTGGGAGCTCTCTGAGCTGATAGTGGTCTGCTGCTTCTGGGGGCCTCTCTGCCAGTCCCGGGGCTTGGCAGGGCTCCGTCATGGTGTGCTTCAGCTACTCTGATTTTGTTTATTTGTTCAAGCTGGAAGACACTTAGAGGTTTTATAACCCCGTAGTTCTCCAGGTGTGATCATGAGTGCTGGCTGGTGAGTTTAGGTGCTACTCAAACACAGAATTAGATAACTCTGAATTACCTGGGGCGGGTGGGAAGTGATTCCCTTTCAGTTCTCTTTCTAGCCCTTTGAATAATCCAAGAGGGGCATTTCATTTTGGTGCTATTTTGTCCTTAATATCTCTCTGGTATTTCTAATCTCTCCTTATGCTGAGACTCATTAGCGAGTGATGGCATCCTGCTACAATTTTTTTTTAACATCTTTATTGGAGTATAATTACTTTACAATGGTGTGTTTGTTTCTGGTTTATAACACAGTGAATCAGCTATACATATACATATATCCCCATATCTCTTCCCTCTTGCATCTCCCTCCCTCCCACCCTCCCTATTCCACCGCTCCTGCTACAATTTAATAGCCTTGTTTTGTTTGAGCTACAATAAAATTTTTTTCAAAAATGTGATAAAATATACACATCATAAGATTTACCACTTAACCATTTTCAATTGTTCATACAATGCAGTGGCATTGAGCACATTCACATTTCTTTGCAGCCAGCACCACGATCCAGCTCTAAAATATTTTCATCATCCCAAACTGAAACTCTGTACACATTCAACAACAACTCCCATTATCTCCTCCCCTAGCCCCTTGTAACCACCAATCTACTTTCTGTCTCTATGAATTTACTTATTTTACCCTCATATAACTAGAATCATATATTTGTCCTTTTGTGTCTGACTCATTTCACTTAGTATCATGTTTTTAAGGTTCATCTATGTTGTAGCACCTGTCAGAATTTCATTTTTTTTTACAGCTGAATAATGTTACTACATTTTCTGTATCCATTTATTTGTTGATGGACATTTGGGTTGTTTCTACCACTTGGCTATTATAAATAGTGCTGCTGTCAACATGGATGTACAAAAATCTGTTTGAGTCCCTGCTTTCATTTCTTTTGGGTATATACCTAGAAGTAGAATGCTGCAATTAGTTTTAATATTACTTTCTGGGACTTCCCCGGTGGTGCAGTGGTTAAGAATCCACTGCCAATGCAGGGGACACAGGTTCGATCCCTGGTCTGGGAAGATCCCACATGCCGCGGAGCAGCTAAGCCTGTGTGCCACAACTACTGAGCCTGTGCTCTAGAGCCTGCAAGCCACAACTACAGAAGCCCGCGTGTCACAATTCCTGAAGCCCGTGTGCCCAAAGCCCGTGCTCTGCAACAAGAGAAGCCACCACAATGAGAAGCACGTGCACCACAATGAAGAGTAGTCCCTGCTCACTGCAACTAGAGAAAGCCTGTGGGTAGCAACGAAGACCCAACATAAAGCCCAAAATAAATAAATAAAATAAATTAAAGAAAAAGATTACTTTATATGTATGTAATACTGGTTTTCTATTTGGAGTAGTGATATAAAATGAAAAAAGTTAACTTGATTAAGTATAACATTATTATTGATAGTACATGGATAGGCCACAGATCATAAAGGTGCGTTCAAATAGTTGAAATCAGGGCAATCCTTATTTAGTGCAAGACTTTCCCATGCTTGAGGAATCCAGGCTCTGGGAGGGATGTAACTTTTGGATAGACATCTAGTTAGGACCCTGGGATTCCAGCGCTTATGAAGGAGATGATGAGGAAAAGGAAACCAGGTCTGTAAGAAGGGGCAACAAACGAATTATGTGCAAAACATTCCCCAAAGTCAAACTTAGCTGTATGAGACTTCTTTTAAAATTAAGGTCAAAATTAATGTAAATATAAGGACAACCAATGGCGCTTGGGACGCTGTAGGGATTATGAGCAATTGACCACAGAGGTATTCTATGTACTCTGCTTCTGCTTAAAATCTTTTGCAAGCTCTGTAGCAGAACCCTGAGCATATGAGGATATGGGATGGAGACCCAGACGAAGCATGTCTTTTTGTGCCTTATTGTGAAAGACTTTAATAAGTAATGTTGCAAGATGATTGAGGAAAGAGCATAGAATTTACAAAGAAAGTTTTATCCCCCCATATAGGTAAGTATAAGTGCAACGTGGTCTGAGAACTGATTGTAGGGATGGAGAGTATTTTAGAAAGAGACCAGGAAATAAATGAAGGGCAAGCAAGAATCCATCTACTATCTATTTTCATCTCTCCCTCCTCTTTATGTCTCCTCTGGGGCAGAGACCATAGCTTCTAGCAGGTTGTCTGGTATAGAATAAGTGCTCAACACATGCTTCCTAGACTGTTCAAATGAAATGAGCATACAATATGTGGATCTTTTGTTGGAAAAACAATTGCAATATGTAAATACCCATCAATTCTAAAAGATTACTGAACAGTCAATAAATATAAAACAGTCCTAAATCTCTATTTTTTGGATTAATTTTAAAAAAACACTTTTAGAATCTGGAAATATGCAAGTTAAAGAATCTAGTGAGGGCTTCCCTGGTGGCGCAGTGGTTGAGAGTCCACCTGCTGCTGCAGGGGACACGGGTTCGTGGCCCAGTCCGGGAAGATCCCACATTGCTGCGGAGTGGCTGGGCCTGTGAGCCATGGCCGCTGAGCCTGCACGTCCGGAGCCTGTGCTCCGCAACGGGAGAGGCCACAACAGTGAGATGCCCGCGTACAGCAAAAAAAAAAAAAAAAAAAAAAAAAAAAAAAGTTATATAGCAAAATACTTTAAAAAATATTAAACCCCAATAATACAGAGCCAGAAGGGGAAAACTCAGATCCAGTCATAATGATCTCCTTTTAAGTACTGTTCAAGAAAGCTCTCTTTAGATGCTAAGTTCATCTAGAAAAATATTGCAGAGAAGTGTCTGTTTTACCTCTTCGTCAGACCTTGTGGGGAAAGGTTTCTTCCTGCTCGTGTATTTACAACGTAGCGAATTTTCCAGAGGGCCATAGCTGGCTGGAGACGGACATCTCTGAGGAGGATAGGACTGCATGCTTTCTTTATGATCTGGAAAAATAAATTCACATTTAAATATGATTGCGTTGCAGTCTCAGACTGCGTCCCTCTGACAAGGAGCTGGAACCCATCCCTCCCTCCTGTGTCTATGGCAACCTTGGTCTGTACCACCATCATCTCACTACAGACAGCAGTCTCCTCTAGACTGTTTTCTTGCTTCAGTTTTTGCCCCTGTCTCTTTAGGGCATCCAGAGTCATCTTTAAAAAATGTAATTCTGACTTTGCCACCTCCCCGCCCCCAGTACAAATCCTTCCATGATTTCCTTTACATCTGGAAGAAAATCCAAACGTTTTAACTTCTGTCAATAAGGCCCCAGATAATCTTTCTTTTATTTCTTCATCCAGCCCCCATCCTCCACACTGTTTTGGCCATAATGAACTCTGTTCAGTTTCTTTAACAAGCCAAGCTTGTTCCCAACTCAGAAAACACCATTTTTTAAATGTAAAAGAATAAATTTTTGTTTTAATGGAACATCATTTTTAACCTGAAAGAATGACTAACACAGACTATCATTATTCAGACTTGGGCACTTGGCAGATACTTTAATAAAAATGAACAAAGTAAGCCTGTCACTTCATGGAAAGCAACTGGTAGTATTTGTGGCCAATTTTAAAATTAGACTTTTCAAGTGCAAACTGGAATTTGGAAAAACTTGTATCTGCCACCGTGACTGAATAGCATATCCACAGTTCGACTTTTCTGATGAGATTGGAGGTGTTACGTGCAAATGTGATTTAAAACAATATTATGTACTAAAATAAGTTAACATAGAAAATATCTGCTCAGGTCTGTGAACCACTGTTTTCCAAGTGACTAATATATGATGCTACAAAATCATGCCTGTGTAAAAGATTCTTTAGAAGGGAAGATAGATCGATGGATTTTAAAGTAACAGAATACAAAAAGTTCATTGAAACACTTGTCCAGTTTTGATGTGGTATTTTCTCTACATACTTCAATAAAAATAACATTTCCACTGTGTCATTCCAGTAAACACTAATAAAAAATGAATTTCAAGAAATTAAGCCCACAAGGAAGGAGTGAGGTGTTAGAAGGAATACTTAAAAAAAGATATTTATAAATATATTAGTAATTTAAAGCAAGGATTAAGTGTATACAAATTATAAGGTTTGAGGGTATAAAAACAATATCAAAATAAAATATTAGACAGTAATAACATATAAAATGGAAAAGGGGTGATTAGTATTAAGGCAGAATAATAAGCTATTTAGTCTTAATTCAGTCTAGAAAACAGTCTATTACCCAAGTTATAGTTCTGGTTAGTAGATTAATAAGAGCATTGAAAAAAATGGAATAGTTATATTCACACAGTATATTTTTGAGACAAAATACTAAATAAAACATTAGCAAATTTTTATATGCCAGTTATTGTAACACAAGTTATATGTGTATTTATTCTGCTCTTTGTCATCAAAATGCCAAATTTCTCTGTAGACTTACTAAGAAGAGCAAAGAATACTCCTGCAACATTGAAAGTTCTATTTCAAGGGTTCCAAGGTTTGTGGCTTTTAATGAGGAGTCTAAGAATATAGGGAATTACATGTATCAAAATGTTTGTTTTAGATAAGTGTTTGATCAATTAAAGTTGAAATTACATTCATCATAGTAAGTTAATTTCACTCACCAATTTATGACTAAAAATAGGAATAATGCTAAAGACATTTCTGTCTTTTCAAATTTTATTTTATAAGGAAAAGAGCTCTACTTTCAAACACAGTACAGCATCCATACCATCAGAGCAAAATCATCTTAAGTTTGCTGTATTGTTGGGAAGAGGATATGAACTTCAGAGTTTTAAAATTCAAGCATACTATTTATTTATTTAGCTAAACACTGAAGGTAAGCAATGGAAGAATAGAATTTGTATAACTTTCTAGAAAGAGAAAAAAAGAGGAGTAAAGAAGAAATGAATCCAATATATGGCAGGAAAAGAAAAAAAGTCAATAAAATTGGCAAATAGGAGGCACAACAAAATATAAAAATTGATTAAAAAATATTAGTAATTACAATAAATATCAATGGTGTAAGTTTAACACTTAAAAATCAGGTGCAGACTGGTTTAAAAATTCCAGGTCTGTGCTAATTACACATCTGAAATATAATGACACAAAAGGATCACTAATGAAAGGATGGAGAACCATAGACCAGGCAAATCCTAACCAAGAGAAAACTAAAAGAGTTATTGAAATATAAAAAAAAGACTTTAACAACTTTATTTTAAATCATAGTGAATCAATACATAAAGACATTATTTAAATGGCCATAGCTATCTTTTCAACATGGATTGAAACAGTAAGAACATACTTCAGAGTAAAAAATAACCATTATCAGCGTTTCGTATCAGTTTGTGTGGCATACGTAATAGAGTTCAGTGATTATGAATTTTTCTTGATATTGTGGCAACTGATTTAATATATTTCAACTCTGAGTGCCTTGCTTGAATATTTAAAAATCCTACTTGAAAAAGAATTTGGAAACAGCTATGTGCATTTGTAGTCTATTCAGAGAATGAGTTAAAAAAAACAAAACAAACAAACAAAAAAACAACTTTGCCATGCTATTTCCCCTGAAGGCCTGGATGGATTTTTGCTTAATAAATGAATAAAATTCCGAGTATGTAATCCCCTATAAGTATTTAATTGATTTTGTTCTTAAGTAATGGCAGTAATCTTTGGAAAGTTTTCTTTATATAAAACATTGCATTTGAGTTTTATAACTGCAAGAAATAGGACTGTCCTACTTGGAGAATAGAGGCTTACATTAAAAAAGAGGTTGACACAGCGTAGATGGAAGAACAATAAAGAGAACAATCTGTAGGTGGGCAATAAAATTAGGGTAGTCTAATAAAAACGGTATGGGTTGTAGAACCATACTGATATCAATATTTACTAATATTTGAAAATTCTCATGTATATAAAACTCTTAGTACAGTGTCTGAGCCACACTAGTCACTCAATAAATGCTACTGCTGTTAGTGTTATTAGAGAAACAGCTCTAGATGTTTCTTTTGAAACTTAGAATAAAACCATTGTCTTAAGCAGCTCTCCATACTTATTAGCAAATTTTAACCTTACCCTTACATAAAATTTAAAAAATAATTTTCTAAGTAAAGAGCCATATATTTCAAAGAACATTTATAAAATGCAGATAGAAAGGAAAACATTAATGAACAAAAACTAAAACAAACAAAAGAGAAAAGAAATCATCCACCACCCCAAATTTAGAGAGTAATGTTACTATTTTGGAGTATCACCAAACCTTCCTGGATTCTCTTCCAATATATCAAAATCATTTTCTTTTTGTCCTGAGATCCATCTACTTAGCCTCTTAATAGCTTAGCTTGAATTCATTTATCAGAGAATTGAGCAAAGTCTGTTTATCAAGTAGTAGCTTAGCTATCAAGAGTAACTGAATATTTTCTCATTTGTTTGATAAGGATAGTGATATCTACATTGACAGAGAAGTAGTTATCATGAGTCTAAGTGAAGAGTACTGTCTCCCTCATCTGAAGTGTTCAACTTAAAACCAGTAAGCTTTAGTGAGCCCACTAGACTCAGAACTCTATGTGTGCCTGGATTGTGTGCTATTTTCTGTACATCTAATTTCTGCAAAGCACTGGTGACCCAAGGGTGAATTTTTACCCAGGAGAATGAACATCACTCAGTAAGCTGATAGCATCACAGAGTTCAAGCACTGGGTAGTTAAAGGATGGGGCTGTCTCTATTCTGTACACTTAGGGCCCAGCCCAATGGGGTATAAACCATGTGCTTGATGGATATTTGGGGTTTTTTTGTTGTTCTTAAAATATTTTTAAAAATTAATTTTTATTGGAGTATAGTTGATTTACAATTTAGTTTCTGCTGTATAGCAAATTGAGATATTTGTTGACTAAAAAAGGAATTAATGGTATTTGAAGGCACTGGAGGCCAAAACATTTCCTTCGTCCACCCCAGGCCATTTCTTTAAGCAGCCTGTTTTTTCTAAGATGAGTAGAGAACAATCTACATGACCCCAGTACTAATGATCCACTCCAGCCAGAGGGTACTTGACTGGACTCATGACTTTGAAGACCGTCCCACTTCACTAACACTGCTGTTCCATTCCTTAATTGTTCTTTATTTTTAGCAATATTTTCTTTTTAACATCTTTATTGGAGTATAATTGCTTTACAGTGTTATGTTAGTTTCTGCTGTATAACAAAGTAAATCAACTATAAGTATACATCTATCCCCATATCCCCTCCCTCTTCTGTCTCCCTCCCACCCTCCCTATCCCACCCCTCTAGGTGGAGACAAAGCACCGAGCTGATCTCCCTGTGCTATGCGGCTGCTTCCCACTAGCTACCTATTTTACATATGGTAGTGTATATATGTCAGTGCTACTTTCTCACTTCGTCTCAGCTTACCCATCCCCCTCCCCGTGTCCTCAAGTCCATTCTCTACGTCTGTGTCTTTATTCCTGTCGTGCCCTTAGGTTCTTCAGAACCTTTTTTTTTTTAAGATTCCATATATATGTGTTAGCAGGAAGTATTTGTTTTTCTCTTTCTGGCTTACTTCACTCTGTATGACAGACTCTAGGTCCATTCACCTCATTACAAATAACTCAATTTCCTTTCTTTTTATGGCTGAGTAATATGCCACTGTATATATGTGCCACATCTTCTTTATCTATTCATCTATCAATGGACACTTAGGTTGCTTCCATGTCCTGGCTATTGTAAATAGTGCTGCAATGAACATTGTGGTACATGACTCTTTTTGAATTATGGTTTTCTCAGGGTATATGCCCAGTAGTGGGATTGCTGGGTCATATGGTAGTTCTACTTTGTTTTGTATTGTTGGTAGTTCTCTTTTTAGTTTTTTAAGGAACCTCCATACTGTTCTCCATAGTGGCTGTATCAACTTACATTCCCACCAACAGTGCAAGAGGGTTCCCTTTTCTCCACACCCTCTCGAGCATTTAGTGTTTGTATATATTTTGATGATGGCCATTCTGACCAGTGTGAGGTGATACCTCACTGTAGTTTTGATTTGTATTTCTCTAATGATTAGTGATGTTTAGCATCCCTTCATGTGTTTGTTGACAATATGTATATCTTCTTTGGAGAAATGTCTATTTAGATCTGCTCATTTTTGGATTGAGTTGTTTGTTTCTTTGATATTGAGATGCATGTGCTGCTTTTATATTAAAATAAAAAATAAAAAAAAAGAAGAGAGCAACCAAACCAATAAAGAAATCCACCAATGATAACAAGTACTAAAAAGCACTAAAAACTATACTAAGATAAACATAAAAATCAGAAACAAGTCAGTCGCAGACAGCAAACCCCAAGTCTACAGTTGTGCCCAGAATATACCGCCTCAATTTTGGGAACATTCATTGTCTATTCAGGTATTCCACAGATGCAGGGTACCTCAAATTGGTGGTGGGGATTTAATCCGCTGTTCCTGAGGCTGCATTGAGAAATTTCCCTTTCTCTTCTTTGCTCGCACAGCTCCTGGGGTTCAGCTTTAGTTTGGGCCCCACCTCTGCATGTAGGTCACCCTCAGGCTTCTGTTCCCATCCAGACAGGATGGGTTTAAAGCAGCGGCTGATTAGGTGTCTCTGGCTCACTCATGCCGTGGGGAGGGAGGGGTACTGTAGTTATAATTGGAATGCAGGTTGAGCCTGAGGTGGCAGAGACCAGTGTGACGTTGCAAAAGCCTGAGGAGTGCCATGTGTTTTCCTGGGGAAGTTGTCCCTGGATCACGGGACCCTGGCAGTGGCAGGCTGCTAGGCTCCTGGGGTCGGTGGGACAGGTGGCACATGTGGATAGTGACCTATGCTTGCACACAGGATTTTTGGGGGCTGAAGTAGCAGCATTAGGGTTTCATGCCTGTCTCTGGTGTCTGAGTTGATAGCTATGGCTTGCGCCCATCTCTGGAGCTAATTTAGGCAGTGCTCTGCCTTCTGTGGACAGACAGGGAAGGAATCCCCTCTCCTCGCACACCCCAAAACAATGGTCTCTTGCCTCTTAGGTAGGTCCAGAGCTTTTTCCACACTCCCTCCCAGCTAGCTGTGGTGCACTTGCCCCCTTCAGGCTGTGTTCACGCAGCCAACCCCAGTCCTCTCCCTGGGGTCTGACTTCTGAAGCTGGAGCATCAGCTCCCAGCCCCCACCCGTCCCAGCGGGTGAGCAGACAAGCCTCAGGCTGGTGAGTGCTGGTCGGCGCTGATCCTCTGTGCAGGAATCTCTCCGCTTTGCCCTCTGCACCCCTGTTGCTGTGCTCTCCTCCATGGCTCCGAATCTTCCCCCCTGTCCATCCCCAGTCTCCGCCAGTGAAGGGGCTTCCTAGTGTGTGGAAGCTTTTCCTCCTTTACAGTTCTCTCCCAGAGGTGCAGGTCCCATCCCTATTCTTTTGTCTCTGTTTTTTCTTTTTTCTTTTGTCTTACCCAGGTACGTGGGGATTTTCTTGCCTTTTGGGAAGTCTGAGTTCTTCTGCCGGTGTTCAGTAGGTGTTCTGTAGGAGTTGTTCCACGTGTAGATGTATTTCTGATGTATTTATGGGGAGGAAGGTGATCTCCACGTCTTAGTCCTCCACCAACTTGAAGGTCCCGACTCTCTATTTGTGCAAGATTTTGTCTTTCAGGTTAAGACTCTGGATTCCTCTTTGATCTATGATTCTGCTTCTCTATCTCTGCAACATTTCCATTCTCAAAACCCCCATCAGTAAAGCCCTTTCTGGGCCCATTCAGGCCTTGAACCTTCCACCTGGATACTCCAAGTCTTTTCATTTTCATACACCAAGATATGGCCTCTAGGACTACTGTTCCTATCATTTAATTTCCAGGGATTGAGCCATTGGGTTAATCACAGCCCCCTTTGTTCATCGCACTTTAGAAAAAGAGTTCTTTCTTGGGAAACTCTTATTAGAAATGTGTACATGGGCCAAATTAGTTTTCCATATTGGTTTTGCAAACTAAGGCCCAGATGGCATAGGGTAGAAGAGAAATAAAGACATGATGGAGGCCAGGGAGGAAACTCTTGGTCTCATAGGATCAGTTAGGTGGAGAATCCCTGGAGAAGGAAAGGGAATGCAAAAAAGAAGGAAGGATATTAAAATGTGTCAGTTGCCTACTATGTGCAAAGTGAGGGCTCTGTGTGTGGGGTGTGTGTGTGTGTGTGTGTGTGTGTGTGTGTGTGTGTGTGTGTGTGTATTAACTCTGAGAGTTAATATCATTATTTGAATTTTATGGATGGAGGAGGGTGAAGCTCAGAGAGGCAGAACTGGGACCAAGGTCAGTAGAGCCCTCGGTCTTCCCACTGTATCCCATGGAGTTCATTTTCTCCAGCCCTAAAGCCCTCTCTTGTGGCTCAGAAGAAAGAGATCAAAAGATTAGACCTGAACACAGAATATCCATGGCATAGGATTGAAGAAAGAAAGAAAAAAGAACATGACAGATCTAGTTTGGACCAAATAATACTAACAATATCAAAACCCATCATCAACAGTAATATAACACTATATTTATATGCTGCTTTTGATATCTCCATGGACATGGTATGCTTCTGATTTTTATCTTTACAATCAATTAGTAAGAAAGGTCAGTTTTATTTTCTCCATTTCACAGACTCTTCTTAAGATAAAGTTATTTTACACCGAATGGATTGACAAAAACTAAAAGTTTGCCAAAAAACAACTGTTGGAAAGGATGGGGAACGATGGGGTCTCACACGCTTTTGGTGAAACAAAGTGATACATCTACTTTGGAAAATACATCTAGTGCCACTGAGGAGAGGAATATTCTAAGACATGGCCATTTCACTCTTAGAAAAAGAACTTATCATATTAAGTATTTGGGAAAACATGTACATATTATACACAGGGGAAGACATCAACGATATTGTTCACAACAAACTAACATTCATAAGAGGAAAAAACTGGAAACACCTAAGTGATGGTATTTAACTATGGATAAACATTATATTAATGTGATGCAATGCTGCCTATCAATGAAAACAAGCGAATTATATCTACATGCATCAGCTCAGAGACTCTGAGATTCACAAAAGCTAAGTCACGATGCAGGAATATAGCAGTGTATGACTTAACCTACTTATTTCTATAATTATTTCATAAAGTGTTCTTACCTCTGTTTTGTACACTCTGGTTGTGAGTCACGAATGAAGAGCTAAAGGAAATGTTACAATTGAAAGAACGTTAGTATTTCCCACGCTGGGTCAGTACTCATGGCCTGTCATATTTACAGAGCACTTTATATTTTACTGGATGAAAAATTGTCTGTTTTGTAAGGTTGATAAAATGCTGGTTCCTTCCTTTCTCAATACAGATGAACATTAGATATGGAACAAAGCGACTTAACCACATAAGTTCCTTCCATGTCACTTCAGTGAGCACACATCAAAATTCTTTACTTTTGGAAGCTATGAATTTAGACTTGCATTGTAGCTACAGTCACTATAGAAAATGCTATGTGGCTGGATGGGGCTCCTACTCTATAGTAGTTGTTTACCAATTGAAGGAGAGTCAGCCATAGCAAAGAAGAAAAGAATAGAAATTATTTTATTCCTTCTTAATGTGAGCTAGGTAAGAAAATTGTGTATTATTACAAGGAAATTGATAAAGAAAAAGGGATTATAAAAACATAATAAAAGGCAATAAAATGATATGCATAATAAAAGGCAATAAAATGATATGCATTTCTAAACACACAAAGACTGTTTACTAGGACGTCCCTGGTGGTGCAGTGGTTAGGAATCCACCTGCCAATGCAGGGGACATGGGATTGAGCCCTGGTCGGGGAAGATCCCACATGCCGCGGAGCAGCTGAGCCCATGCGTCATAACTATTGAGCCTGGGTGCCACAACTGAAGCCCATGTGCCTACAGCCCATGCTCTGCAGCACAGAGAAGCCACTGCAATGAGAAGCCCGCATACCACAGAGAAGAGTAGCCCCTGCTCACCGCAACCAGAGAAAGCCCACGTGCAGCAATGAAGACCGAACATAGCCAAAAATAAGATAAATAAATAAATAGATTTATTAAAAAAAAAGACTGCTTACCAATGGCTTTACTTGGCGCTTTACTTAATGTTTGGCTTTGTGTAACATGCAGCTCTGATTTTCTGGTTCATTTTGTATTGTTGTTGGCATTGTCATTTTAAACTTTAGTTGCTCCTACAGTTAAATCTAGTTACATGGAGCATGCTCTATGCCACGACTGTACAATTGAACAAAGCCTCTGGGTTAATTCAATGAAATCTAGCCCTTTTCCAGCACCAATGAAATCAACTGAGTACATATCTGGTTTTTGTTATTTCCACAGAAGCCTGGGGTCTTATGATTTGCTTGGTAGATAAAAATGCCATTAGATCATTGAAACACCACACTGTGCTGTCATCACTGGTTAGACTTCTCCTGCTATTTAAGCCTTCGATTCTGTTAAAATCAGGATCCCTTTACTAGGAGCCAGTGTACAATTTTTTAAATATCTGGAAAAAAATCAGAGATAGCAAAATTTCACTGCCCTAATTTTTCAGGAGTTTTAGAAAATATTGAGAGAAGGGATCCTCTGAGGATATTCTAGATTTTGTGTACAAAGTTTATAAAAATATAAGTAAAAAAAAACCTACCTAAACTGAAATAGAAATAATTCTTTCATTTTATAAACATTTATTGAGCATTTACCAAGTACGTGATATGTTTTGGGGGATATCAAATGCATAAGACATGGCCTCTATCCTAAAGCAGCTTAATTTATGGAGGGAAGACATGATTATACCATAATCACAATTTGGGGTAAACACCACAATTGAGGTGAGCACAGCAGAAGATCCTGTGGTAGCAGAAGAAGGTCACAATCCAGACAAAATAGATTTGATTCTCAGGAAAGTCTTCCTGGGACATATGCTAACTGAGCTGACTTCTGAAAGGTGAATAGGAGATTGGTGAGGAGTAACGGTGTGTTCCAGGCAGAGGGAACAGCAGGTGCAAAGGCTCAGAGGCAAGAAAACATGGCTTATTCTTCAAGAGACCAGAAAGTAGTTCCTTATGGATGGAAGGTAGGGTATGAAGATGTATCATTAGAAGGCTACTGTTTCATTAGAAGGCTACTGTTTAAGCAAGAGTTGATGGTGGCTGGTTTATGTTGGGAGCTGGGGAAATGGGTAGAAATGGATAGACTCAAGACCCATTTTGAGTTGAGATTTGAGAATTTTGGGAGTTTTTAATGATTTGGATGGGAAGAGTGAAGATGGGAAAGACAGTATACCATTTACTGAGGTGAGAAAGTTTGTAGCAGGAGAGCGTTGGTCCAGAAATGAAAGTAGAAATGAAGAGTTCAGTTTCCAACACTGAGTCTGAGATACCTGTCACTGATTTAAGGAAAACTGCCCATTGGGTAGCTGGATATATGGGTCTGGGGCTAGGAAGGGTGGTTGGGGCAGAGGATAGAGATTTAGTAATTATCAACATAGAGTTGACCCTTGACACTGTAGGGATGGATGAACTGCCTACACTCTTACTGATAGAAAAAAGGACGTCAGAAGGATCTGAGGAATACCAACATTCAGAGTTCAGTTTTGGAAAAAGCCTAAAAGGGAGACTTAGAAGAAGCAGCCAGTTAAGAGAGGAAGAAAAATCAGGAGACTTTGTTCAATTAAACAAACAAACAAACAAAAGAAGCCAAACCACACTGAATAACAACTACTACAGATGTGGGTCCAACTAAAATCTCATGATCTTTTCACTATAATATGATGTTTTTTTGTTTCCTTTCAGAAAATTACATTAAGAAAGAGTATGTACTTATTGTATGGGCAAGAGTTTTGTGTCAGATTGGGTCTTAAACTGAAAACAGCCTAATAAGAGTTATGAAACTGCAGTCCTAATGTCCACAGATCAAAGACTGAGAACAAAGTTGCTGAAGGTGTGAAATAGGACAAGAAAGTGAGGGAGACGAAGGGAGTGGGGGATGGAGACCATGCCCCTGACATACAGGGCCTGGCAATGGCATTGAGAGCTGGTGGTTAGCGGGCACATGGGCAGGTTGAACAGGTCTGGCCCTGCTCTCAGCTTCACATGGAAGGTGAGTGACATTGCCCAAGGCCACGCGGTTTGTAAGTGAGGAAGCCAGGCAGTATGATTCCAGGGGCTCCCTCTTAAGCAATACTCTATTCCATCACAAACAGCGTATTATTAAATAATAAAAGAGCACCTTAACTGTGGGCAGGCACTAAGGAAAGTCAAGATTTATGGGCTGCATTTTTAAAATCAAGTCAGTGTAGGCATCATGGGCTACTGAAGAGTGGAGTTGGACTTGATTTCAATGGCAAGAGACTCAGTCTCTCTGGGCCTCATTTATTCCCTTTGGGGAATGGGTCAGAACTACCTCTTGTATTCAGGGTGGCTTTAAGCTGTGGTCTGATGGATAAAGAGGAGTTTTCCAAGTAGGGAGAGAGTGGAGAGAGGGAAATATGGGGGTGTGCTGTTATAGGCAGAGGAATAGCACATGCAAATGTCCTGTGTTGGGAGGCGGTGGAGAGTGACATGAACTGAGCTGGAGCCACTGGTCAGACTGGGGTCAGGAGGGTCTGATAGCACTAATTTTGGAGACTGTATGTTAAGGAAGCTACCACTAATGTACGTGACCTTGGCCAATGAATCACCAGCCTGAGCCTTACTAGTCTCCTTGACTCTTCTGTTGGGATGACATTTGTCACAATAACCTGATCAGGCAAGTATTTAATCAGATAATGGCATTTTCAACCCCTGGCCATTTATAAAGTGCTTTTCCAAAGTAATCATCAGCTTCTGTGTGTCATCCACTGAGACTAGTTAGAAAAGCCAACTTTTCTTCCAGGGTTGACTAGCCTCCATTCCAGTTAATCCTCCCTACTTAATATCCATGTTTTCAAATATCGTCTCTAACATGCAATCAATCGCTTATAAAGTGCAGGAAGAGCAATGTTATTAACTTCAACAACAACAATGATTCACAGGTTTCCCTGGGGCCTCAACACGGGGCCTCATTATGAAAGGCCAGAGTTTCTCTTTCTCAGGAAGCCTCTGTGAGTCTTCATCCCAGACAACACATAACCTGACCCCCAAGCCGGGACCCAGCAAGGGATTCCTGGCTCCTTACCTGGTAATGGCAAGAGAAATCTCTTGAGGACTTTGGTTTTGTGACAGGTGAGATAATTCAGGCTTCATCTGATGATGAGGAACTGTGTAAAGGCGTCCCAGAATTTGGGCAGGTTGCAAAAGGAAAATGATAGGGGACCATTAGAAGTCTAGCGGAACTGCTATAATTTCATCCAAGTAATCTCTGATTATTAAGAGTAAGCTGTTCATGGTTAGTGGAAACTGTAACCCACGTGTTCTGCAGTAACTGTGGCTCCTGGGACTGGCTTCTCCCTGAGTCTATAAAAATTGCTTTGAATGTTGAATATTCAATAATACTATAAAAAATATTAAATTTGGAACTCATCCTTGAACTTGCCAATATATAGAATATTTCATTGGAAGGTATTTGGTATTGGAGGGGCTTGAAGTGGAAGTGGACTGAGGTTGAATTCTCCATTCAAATGAAAACTTACATAGAAACATAAACAAAAATGTTAAGCTTAAGAACTATTCTGAGCAATGTAGGGTAGGGGGATGCCTGATGCTGGCCCAGGCACACCTGAATTCTCCTATCTCTGCGGTGATAGGGCAGGAGAGCTCCCAGGATTCTATTATAGACCAGTGGTTTCCACCTGGTTCCCACCAGACGTGAGTTTTCTCAGTTGTTCCCCTTTGATCTTCAAGTTTTGAAAAGTTTTGACAACCACAGGAACTGGACTTATTCAGTAATTACATATGTCATTGGTGTTACCACTTTTTATTTCCTTTTCATCCTGGATAGATTTTAACTAGCCATCCAGAATTACCAAGGGCACATAATAATACTATGATAGGGAATCCCATAAAACACTCTTCCAGTTGCAGTGGTAAGTAGTAAAGTTAAGGAAGCATAAACACTGACATGTCTTAATTTTGGCTGTTACTCTGTGCTGTGTCCAAGGTTGATCACAAACTCAACACCTTTGACAGAAGGGCTGTCATTACTTGAAAAGTGATTGGAGTCAGTGACTGGTCCACTAGTCATACATCCTATAAAATCATTTCAGGTCATCAACAGCCACCTCTGTGAGCTGATCAGTGTCACGTTGCTGGGTTTATAATCACTGAAGCCTGAGGCAACAACTCCTCAACATTTCAGTAGGATGCTGAGCTTTATTGTGGAAAAGGGTACAGTTTCCTTTAGATTTTAAAATTATTTAGAATTGCCAACAGACCCTCACTCCTCCATCAGAAACCCTTGGGAATCCACAAACCCAGGTTAGGTCCCACTCCAGTCTAACTTTCTCAATGTAAAAAAAGCAGACTTGAGACTCACAGAGTCAGTGCAACTTGGTCAAAACACACAGTGAGCTGGTGGTGAGCCTCTGAAATCTTAGCCCAATGTTGCTTTGTCAAACTAGGCTGCCTGTGTTAACTCTTTGGGCCATAGCTCAGGTCCTTTGGCTCTGGACATAACTCATCATTCTAAGTGAATGGTGAACAGTATCCCAAATGTGGGCATGAAGGTATCACCAGATTAGCATCCTGCCATCTAGCAAGTGTTGGATTGCATGCTTCCACAACAGTGACATCCGCAGTGTGTATGCGTGCACGCATGAGGGCTTATGTGTGTATGCACGGGTGACATCAAAGATGGAGAGACCAAGAGCTTCTCTGGAGCAGCAGGCCAGCAATGTCTTTCCCAAGTGGCAGGGGGTGACAGTGTGCCTCCTTGTCAGTAGCCTGTAGCTGAAGAAAGACCTCTACCCCACCCCCAATTTAAATCACCCTGTTCAGACCACAGGACTCCTGAATAGACTCTGAGGTCCTGGAACCATCTGGATCACGTCATCATGCACCCACGTACGTGTCCATACAGCCCAGGCCCTGAAACAAGTAATCGTTTAAAAAAATGACTAATGCTATTAACCTGGAAATAGGACTTAACCTAATGATATTAGGATAAGAAAACAAATATAAATAGTTCACCTTTCTCTGTTCCAAGAACCTGTATTGAATTAAAAAAAAACAAAACATTGAGTTACTCTTAGTGACAGAGAATTTTACATTATACTATGTATGTTTTTAGAGCAGTTGGTTAGTTTTTTTAGGATAGATTTTTAAAAATCTACGAATAATCCTCCAAAAGACTAAGCAAAAATAAAAATTTTATACTCTTTGTGTGATGTAACAGGCAAATATACAGTCTGCTGATGGGACTATAAATTGCTTTGACTCTTGGAAACCAATTTAACCATAGCTATTAAGAGCCTTAGAAATACTCTTATTCTTATCCCCAAAATTCCATTGATGAGTTTCTTTTTCTTAGACAACAACCTGAAATCTGGATCAAGTTCCATGTACAAAGATGTGCAGTACATCATTACTTATAATATTGAAACACTGGAAACAATCTACATAAGCCTCTAAGTGAGAACTATTAAGTAATTTTTGGTGCTATACTCACTATTGGAATGTTAGAAATGCATTGCAAGTATTTACGTAGAGTATGGAATAAGATTACTCTGTAAGTATATCTCAAAGTTACATAAAATTGTTCAGGATTAAAAACTGGGCTTATGACATATTTTGTAGAAAAAAGGATTTGAAGAGATATGATAAAATATTATATTAATAGAGGTTGTGTTTAAGTGATGAAAGCCATAGTTAATTTTCTTTATACCTGTTTTGGAATTTTTATTTTTAAAAATTAGCATGAAAATATTCACAGTATTCTTGTTAAATGTAGCCATTTCTCTTCTCAAACATTTTCATTCTCTTTTTTTCCTTAATAGTAGTAGAATTCTTGATCATTCTTCATTATGAAAGTCTATGTGCTTATGGGACTTGTATTCTTGAGTCCTATTATATTCTTGAAGAATCAAAATGCCGCAAGAAGTATAGTATTTGCTGAAGTATTTACTTAACTGCAAATAATTTTCTAAAGTCCATTTCATGCATTGCATCAGCTGAGAAAGTCCACAGGTATCATTTGGACTAAAGCTTCTTAACTTGGGGGATGTAAGAGGTCCTTGGATGGCCTTGTGGGGTCCATGAACCTTCTGACATGAAAAGCTAAATTTTTTTCCTCTATAAATATGTGCATTTTTTTTTTCTGGGGTGAGGAAGTTTTATTATACCTTTCATCAAAATTTCAAAGGGGTCTGAGGTCCATGAAAAGTTAAAGTCAGTGGTTTGCAGATGAGGTCCGAAGAGGTGGTGCCATTTGCTCAGATTCTCAGAGTTATCTTGTGGCTGAGCTGACCCTGGAGCCCAGGTCTCCTGACTCACATTGGCTTCATAGACAAGAATCACTTATCAATAAATAGCTTAGAGAGGCATTGTACATCTTTTCTAAGGCTAACCAACAGACAAGCCCTTTTTTTTTTTTTTTTTTTTTTTTGTGGTACGCGGGCCTCTCACTGCTGTGGCCTCTCCCGTTGCAGAGCACAGGCTCCGGACGCACAGGCTCAATGGCCATGGCTCACGGGCCCAGCCACTCCACGGCATGTGGGATCTTCCCGGACCGGGGCACGAACCCGCGTCCCCTGCATCGGCAGGTGGATTCTCAACCACTGCGCCACCAAGGAAGCCCAGACAAGCCCTTTTGTTTCAAAGAGCTTGGCATCCCCTAGTTTTCTGGAAAGAGGACATACATTACATCATGGACAGCAAATAAAGGCAAAACTATAGGCTATGTAAAAAGGGTAATGAATGAATCCATTTTTATGGGTGGTTTGAAAGCTTCCCCACTGAGTCTTCCTCAGAACTTTGAACCTGGCAGTTCAAAGTGCTCAATCATTTGCGGCTGTGGTTCTCAGGCTTGTCAAAGGAGGCGAGAAAGCCTTGCTGTAAAAATAGCCTGGAAGCCATCTGTCTGGGGGAGCAATTTTTTTTTTATTGAATTGAGACCCAGCCAATATTTTGCTTGAGGGCTCTGAATTTAAAATCAAATGCAATTAGAAAAATGGAGTGAAATCTCTCTAGTTTCCCCACTTTAACTTTTTTTTGGTTAGAAAATTAGCATATTCAAGTTAAATAGTAATGCCTTCTTTATTATTTCTCACCTTCCCTCCCTCTCATCCTTTCCTCCCTTCCTTACTTCCTTTTTTCCCCACTATTTCACCTCAGGGGTGCCTCTGTATTCTCTAGGGCAAAGTCATGGGCATGGGGCTTAGATCGGGACTCTGGGCTTTCTAGGGTGGCTCCATCTGCCAGCTGTGGGAACCCTGGCAATTCTTGTCACCTCTCTGAAGCTTCTTTTTCTCTTAGGGTTTTTTTTCTTTCTTTCTTTAAGAATTAAAGGAGACAATAAATTTCTACTTTTTGAAAACTATAAAGTGCTATGTGAATTTGAATTGGGGCAGATGGCACATCATTTCTGCTGGAATGAATTCTGGTCCCCAAGATATAATTTGAGCAAGCACTTAACACTCACACAAGCATGGCATGTGCCCTATGAGATGGGCTTTTGGAATAGAGAAATGGCCTTGACTCTCAGCACAAACAAACAAAGAGGAAGTGTCTTGGCAAAAGATAAGGAGGAAGAACGTGTTTTTCCACTATGCCTTGTTGTTCTTTAGATAATATCAACTTCTAGCAGAAGGCCAACCAAAGTTGCAAGAAAAACAAAGAGTCCTGCATGGTCCCTGCTGTTTAAGACTGACCTCTCCATTTCCTTCTTGCTTGTTTGTGATTGGTGGGGCTATTGTCCTTTTAGACTGACTGGTGAGTTATGGATATAAGTCATCTTGAGTAGCTGCCTACTCGGGACACATAAACCAACCCATAGGAAGAAAGAGGTGGAGTTCTTCTAGATGTGTGGGTTCCCCAGCAGCAGAGAACCACCCCAACTTTCTCCTTCCTGGTGGCACTTGGGAAGTCCAGCAACTCCGAGAAGAAGGTAAGCTGAGTGAAGTCTTGAACAGCGCCTCTCATTTAGCAGTCACGTGTTTTTCTCCTTCACCTGATTGTCTTGTGGATTAGAGGTCATAAATATCTTGTTTGACAGACAAGCTAGAAATGTGACTCTTAATTTTAACATTGTCATAACACCAGAAAAAGAGAGAGAGAGACAGAGAGAGAGAGAGAGAGAGATAGAAAGAAAGAAAGAAAGAAAGAAAGAAAGAAAGAAAGAAGAAAGGAAGGAAGGAAGAGAGAAAGAAAGAAAGAAAGAAAGAAAGAAAGAAAGAAAGAAAGAAAGAAAGAAAGAAAGAAAGAAAGAAAAAGAAAGAGGGAGGGAGGGAGGGAGGAAGGGAGGAAGGAAGGAAAGAAGAAAGGAAGGAAGAGAGAGAGAGAAAGAAAGAAAGAAAGAGAGGAAGAAAGGAAGGAAGAAAAAAGGGAGAAAGTAAAACCGAGCAGGATCCTGTGGGGCTCCTGGGCACAGAAGCCTTTCTGTGTTCCCTGTTCCTTGTTCATAGGGAACAGACTCCAGACTCCACGACCTTCTCTGAGTCCCAACGGGCAGATTCAAACAATTGCTAATCAGGGAAGGGAGGAGATACCGAGACAAGGGAGGAGCAGTCAAGAAACAATAGTGCAGCCTTGGGGCAGGGTCCTGGTTCCCCTTCAAGGGATACACATAACAATATCTTTGAGCTCTTCTGCAGAGCTAAAATCGCCAACAACTGGAAGATGTTAACTACTTGAAGGAGCATTCTTCATTCCAGAGAGAAGGTCACAGTTTGATAACCTTGAAAACTACAGAAACATATCAGGAGACCACCTGAGGCCCGGTTAAAGAAATGCAGGCCCTGCCCACACCCTGCTCCTTATCAGCAACCCTGCCCTTGAACTATTGCTATAAAAACTCCTCACCAAATCCTCCGGCATTGGGACACACAGTTTTCAAGGGCAGGAGCCCACTGTGTCCCCCTTTGCCTGGCAAAGCAATAAAGCTATTCTTTTCTACTTTACCCAAAACACTGTCTCCGAGATTCGATTTGGCACTGGTACACAGAGTCTGAGTTTTCAACATCAAAAGAAAGAAGGAGAGAAAGAAAGGGATCAACCTTTACGTTCTAGATGATGTAAGAGCAAAGGTCAAATACTAAGATAAGAACCAAATCCCTTAGGAGGCCAGTGGGAGTGAAGTGAGGACCTACCATCTGCTTAAGGAACTTCTCTGGGGGCTTAAGAAAGTAAACATCTAAGAGGGCTCTAAGATAGTTCCATCTTACCTGATCTTCAGGCCATTTACTGGGCCTCTACTGCTCGCCTGGTCATTTACGTGCTGACTCTGACTGACTGACTTTGTCACAACAGCTTTGCCAAGTTGAGGATATCCACCTCTATTTTTTTATTGGGAAAACAGAACAGAACGGGGTGGTTGGGTGGGGGCAGGAGGATTTGCCCAAGTTCACAAAGTAGTTGGTGGCAGAGTGGGAATCTAACTCAGGTCTGTGCAACTCTGTATCTCATATTCCTTCTACTCTGCAGTCCTCTCTCTCTTGTGAAGAACAAATAGCAAAGTATTACACAATTTCCAACATTTATTTCTGAAATGCTAGAGGCTGGAAGCCCTTGGTAGAAACCTGATGTCCTCCATGGATCATGGACATGGTCTTCTCATCACTGTACCAATAAACACAGAATATGGTGGCAAAATGGAATTTGATTTAAAATCTTGAGCTTACTTTGTTCTGCTTTAGTTTTATCACCTTTAAAATAGGGATATTAATACATATTGAGCATTTCTATTATGATAATTAAGTATCTTGCCAGTCACAGACACTTTGCACAAAAATTCCCTTCTTTGTTTCTTAGGACACAATTGCTACTTACCTCACTTAAGTTCTTTAAGCTTATCTGTCTGCAAGGAAAAGAAGTATGGTGTTACATAAAATATAGTTCATAATGATCAAGATAAAATCATTCTGAGTCCTTAAAAACTCTTTGATTACATTTTCATTGCCAAATTAATAGCCCATAGTCCAGTGTGATATTTATCACTGTTCTATAAAATTAAACCCTGTTTATTTTTCTCATAATTTTCTAAGCAAAAGGAGAAGTTATGAGCCAATATAAAAGGTGGTGACAGAAAGGACATGAATAAACTTGCTTCTCACTTTAAGAGAATTTAAATAACATCATCATTTCTCCTGACATTTGGTTTTCTATGTCAAGTTTCATTAGCACAGAAGGACCTGCTATTATTACCTTCATTTTAAAGCTCTTCATTTTTTGCTTTGAGGGAGTATAAAAGGTTTTAAATGTGAAGTTGTGGTACAGCTGGACCCCAGGAAGGCATGCATGAGAGAAAGGATGCTGATAATTAAAGGAGATCTGAGACAGGAAAAACACAAAACTGCATGATAGGGAAAGAATTCAACATGGCATTTGATAAAGTGGACATCAGACCATTGGAGGGGTCTCAGAAGAAACTCCAAGCCCTTCATTTATATTGACAATTGAGTCAATTAGCCTCACTAAACCTCATTTTTCTCATCTACAAAGTGGCACAGGGATATTCATCTTAGAGGGTTATTGTGACGATTGCTAGAGATAGAAAGGAAAATGTTGGGCATCTAGTGGGCACTATTGTCAGAATGTGCAAAGCCAGATGAGGAGGTTATGAAGGGAGTTGGGTGGGTGACGCGCACATCTGTCCACCTAGGTCTGTCTGTGAAAAGACTGGAACTGAAGAGATGCCAGGAGATTAAGGCTGCAACAACAATCCTAGCTGAAGGCTGTTGATCTAGAGTTATAAAGGTCTGTCTGTAACAGGTAAGATGATCCCAGCAGCACACAGCACTCAGATGCTATACCCTGATCTCAGATCTCCAAGCCAGAAGCAAGTGTACTGAGGTCCCACATTCTTTAACCTGTTTCATCAGTCCATCTGAGATAACACATCTTCACCCTGCCTCCTCCTTTTAATGGGGCAAGTGGAAGATAAAGAGGAACAATTAGAAGTAATAAAGTAGAACAGACACTCATAATATTAATTCTTTTGGGGTTAAATTGAGGCTAATCTCAGTGTTTTTAATGTTTAAGAAACTCTGGCATCTTAGGAATACTGATAGATTGGCCATGTGGCTTCAATTTAAAAGGGGTGATTGATTTTAGACTTGTGATTTTAAGTTAATAAGAGTCAAGCTATGTTCAACTCTATTTGCAAACCATTCAAACTGTTTAAGAGAACTTGAATTTTGCTATATTTATATATTAACTTTATTAGATTTATAAAAATGAAATGCTAAAGTTTTGCTTGTTAGGGTTTAAACCTGCCCTGTCAGCATTAAAGTACTTAAAAAATCAATTACATTTAGTGAATAAAGGTATTTCAAATGTTTAAGGAGATTTAACTGAGTTCCTAAATGTCTTATGTCTTAACCTATGTAATGTAACAAGCAGAGTGACTGTCTCTCTGTTTAGGTAAAAGCACTCCACTTGTGAACCAAGCAATATACTTTATAGATGGAAATTTGAGGCTTCAGGAAAGTTAGCCTTTGGAATTCGTAACTTTAAAAAGTTGGATTATTAAGTGAGAACCCAAGTAATTTTAAGAAGTCCATTCTGTGCACAACAACCGTCCTTGGGCCTTGAAATGCCTGTGGTGACAAGACCCCCACGAGCTGGTTGCTCCCCTCACATGTAAAACGGAGGCCTTGGGCTTTAGGGGGTCTCTTCAATGAAATTTATGAAGACAGGGAGACCTGCACAAAGTGACGGAATGGCGGAGCAGGGTGGACTCTGGCCCCCTTCCCCATCACCACCCTTCCTCTCTGAGAGCACCTTCCCACTCATAAGTCTCCCCATGATCGGCTGCTGGAGATGGCCAGTAAATAAAACATGGTCATTGATTACATAGAAGAAGTTTTCCACATCTTTTCCTGTGCAAAGTAGGTGCTCAGTGTGCATTTGAGGATAATGCCTTTCACTCTAAAAATAGCCCTTCCTGAGCCTCTCTTAGTTTTTGGCTTAGTTTCAAATGAATTGGATTCTGTCATCTCTGAGCGCCATCTCACTCAATAAGTGAAATTTCCTCTCTGAAGCTTCATTTTCCCACCTGTAAAATGGGTAAATGCAAACAGAAATAAAGAGGATTGAGTAAGGTTCTCATGAAATAATATATGTGAAAGCTATTTGGAAAAAATAACACCTTACATCTGCAGAACACTTTTAACAGTCACACCCTCTTTTAACTTAAACTTTTTGTTCTGACCTAATTGTAGGTCTCATGCAGTTGTAGGAAATAATACAGAGACATCCCATGTGCCCTTAACCCAGTTTCCCACAAAGGCAACATCTTGCAAAACTATGATGATAATAAAGTTTACACTTTAAAATCAATAGTTTCCATTCATGAGTGTGAATTTGTCTACCTTCTTTGTAATCCATACTTTCTCTCTTTTTATGGTTTCTTGATATGTATAATGATTTTTTCCACCACCCAAATCATCAGAATATGCATTTTTGCCACTAAGGTTGCTTGAACTGATGCAACGTCAGCATTACTAGTTGAAAAGGTAAAACCTTAGTTAGGCAAGTGAGTGTTTTGTTGGTAAAATATCACACACTTTATTTAAATTTTGGCTGAATCCCCCACCTTGGGCCACTGAATTTGCTGAAGTTTAAAGGAAATTTCATGGCTCGATGACCAGTCTGCAGTTCTATGTCCTCATCAGAAAATTAAGGTTTGTAGCATTGCTTTTTGCACAGCGCTGAGGACTCTAAAGTGGGCCATGTGTAGCTAGACCTACAGCAAATGATGATTGCTCTCATGATTTCTCAGGGTGAGTTTTATTTGGTGCATGGACCATGGTATTCAAATTACAATGGATACATAGTTGGAAACTTTTTTTTTCTTCTTTCTAATTATGTCAAGGAGACAGTTTCCATGTGGCAGTTAGTATATCCTAAACATCACTCTAACTTTACTTTTCTTCCCTTCTAACAGAGAAAACCTCCCCCAGGCTGAAAGTTTTGCTCTGAAATTATGTTGTGGTTGTTTATGGTGATGATATGTTTCCCTTCTAAATACATCTATTTAAGTAAAAAAAAAAAAATAAGCTGACAAAATATATAAAGTACATCATAATAATGACCCATAAGTGGTTGAGAATGTCTAACCAACATTCCCCAAATGTCAACATTCTCTCCTAGTTTCAAGTTGTCAATGAATGTTCTAAATGGCATTTTCCTTAACTGAGGTGCTTCAATTCAGCAATTGTTTTGTGAAGTCAAGACTTAGCTATAAAATAGAGAAGGGCAGAGCTGGCAGAGACCAATGGGGACTGAAACACAATAGCGGGGACCACCACTGTCATCCACAGTGAGCACGGCCAATTGTAAGGCTGCAGCTGTCTTCACTGATGCAGTTGATCCCTGGACGTAAATCACAGCCTCCCAGGGAGGGCCTAGGGAGCAGCTGTTAGGAAGGCAGCGGGCACTATTCTTCCTGCGTTGGCCAAAGAAGCTCAGATCTCCAATCTTCTTTCTGTTTTCATGGAAAGTGAACCTTACAGCAGCCTCACGTGGTCATTCACATGTGGTCATTAGTAACGGCCATCTGACTACCTAGATGGGCTAAACTAAAAATGAATTGAAACCTCTCTTAAAGCAAAGCTCTCAGTTTCTTCGTTGGCAAATATTTTCTCCCATTCTGTGGGTTGTCTTTTTGTTTCGTTTATGGTTTCCTTTGTTGTGCAAAAGCTTTTAAGTTTAATTAGATTGCATTTTTAAAATTTTTCTTTCTATTTTCATTTCTCTAGCAGGTGGATTAATCTCCAACATATACAAACAACTCATGCAGCTCAATAACAAAAAAAACAAACAACCCAATCAAAAAAATGGGTGGAAGATCTAAACAGACATTTCTCCAAAGAAGACATACACATGGCCAAAAGGCACATGAAAAGATGCTCAGTATCTCTAATTAGTAGAGAAATGCAAATCAAAACTACAATGAGGTATCACCTCACACCAGTCAGAATGGCATCATGAAAATATGTACAAACAATAAATGCTGTAAAGGGTGTGGAGAAAAGGGAACCCTTCTACACTGTTGGTAGGAATGTAAATTGGTACAGCTACTATGTAGAACAGTAAGGAGGTTCCTTATAAACACTAAAAATAGAGCTACCATATGACCCAGCATTCCCACTCCTGGGCATATTCCCAGAGAAAATCATAATTCGAAAAGATACATGCATCCCAATGTTCATTGCAGCACTATTTACAATAGCCAGGACATGGAAGCAACCTAAATGTCCATTGACAGAGGAATGGATAGAGACGATGTGGTACATATATACAATGGAATATCACTCAGCCATTAAAAACAACGAATTAATGCCATTGGAAGCAATGTGGATGGGTTTAGAGATGGTCATACTGAGTGAAGTAAGTCAGACAGAGAAAGACAAATATCATATGATATTGCTTATATGTGGAATCTAAAAAACATGGTGCAAATGAACTTATTTACAAAACAAAAATAGAGTCACAGATGTAGAAAACAATCTTATGGTTACCAGAGGGGAAAGGGGGGAAGAGAGATAAATTAGGAGCTTGGGATTGACATATATACACTACTGTATATAAAATATATAACTAATAAGGACCTACTGTATAGCACAGGGAACTCTACTCAATACTCTGTAATGATCTGTATGGGAAAATAATCTAAAAAAAGAGTTGATATAGGTATATGTATAACTGATTCACTTTGCTGTACAGCAGAAAGCAACACAACATTGTAAATAAATTATATGCCAATAAAAATTAAACAATAAAATAAAATAGAATAAAGCAAAGCTCTCTTAGTCTTCGTGGCATTCTCAGTGTCTTGCACTGGGCTTTGCATGTTTTTGCCCTCTCAACAGTCATATACCAACCCTATAACTTTGACCGAGTCACCTAACTTCTCTGAATCTTAATGACATTTTGTGCCCAGTGGGTAGGGAAGTGATTTTTACCAGGTTCTTATTATATGCCTCTACTGGGCTGGGCACTTTGGCCTTTCCAAGCCTTAGAAAATCATACTTTATTGGGCTGCAGAAAAGATTCAATGAGATGAAATGTAACTATCCTCTGGTGAAGAGACCCAGCACAGCTCTCATCACATCTAAGAATGATTAAACACTGTAAACCACAACTAGAGACACTGCAAAGTTACAAAACACGAAAGTCTAAAGATTCCAGCACCACTGACATGGCTGACAGTAGGCTGGTGTGATCCAGACAGCAGAGGGGCTCATCTGGAAATCTGGAGAGTATTATTTTAGACATTAGAAGCTTGGACACAGACAGGTAAGGCCTAAGCACCTTCGAAGCTTGAGTGGCAGAAATATCCCTAGAATCTGGGTCCCTCTGGGCGCCTAGCCCTGGATGTACATCAGATTCATCTGGGGAGCTTTGAAAAATACTAATGCCCTATAGTGATGCTCTCAATTAAAACAGATCCTGGAGAACAGTAATTTTTAAAAAGTTTACCTAATTATTTCAATGTAAAGCCAGGATGAGAAACATTGCCCTAGAATCTATAGCTTCTATTTCAAGACAAAATAGGGTTATGGGTGCCTAATTCTGTCGGGTACAGATGGGAGATGCTGTTTAAGTGTTTTTCTTTCTTCTTTCCTATGCTGTGACAGATATTATCCTAGTACTTTAGAAAAATCACATACCTCCTTACCACAATTCTATCTCATGGGGCTGGTTATTTTCTTTTTACCAATAAGGAAAGCAGGACTCAGAACTGTTTAAGAGCTTCCTGAAATTTTACAGCCAGAAGTGGCTCAGCAGGGATCCAAACCCCGTCCTGCTGGGTTCCCACATCCTACTCTTTCCAATGTAAAGAAACAGAAAGAAAATAAAAATCCTCTCTTCTCCACACTGAACAACCTCATCATCTTTGATATTTATTCATCCTATTTTCTTTTTTTTTTTTTTTTGCAGTACGCGGGTCTCTCACTGTTGTGGCCTCTCCCGTTGTGGAGCACAGGCTCCGGACGCACAGGCTCAGTGGCCATGGCTTACGGGCCCAGCCGCTCTGCGACATGTGGGATCTTCCTGGACAGGGGCACGAACCCGTGTCCCCTGCATCGGCAGGCGGACTCTCAACCACTGCGCCACCAGGGAAGCCCCATCTTATTTTCTATCTCCTTCTCTGAGTTTGGGCCAGTTCTTGTCATATTAGACGACTTGGTCAGGAATTTTAGGGACAATGCATTTCACATTTCCAATTCAGATGATGTTCTATTACTGTTGTTGTTTCCAAGACACTCATTCTTTGAAAACAGAAATCAAAAGAGAGGAAATCTGGTGACTCTTGGTCTGGCTCAGACCCTCTGGAAACTGCCTCGCGGGGTTCTAGGACATATGCATACTGCAGTGAGTTAACCCCTCCTTTTGAGGTCAAAGGGACAGACTTCTTTCCAAATATATTATATGCGGTGGCAAAGGCACCAATAGAAAATGGCTGAAGGTAGTAACTGTAACACATGTTGGTAATAAATATGTGCTAGGCAGGTACTGATAAGCACTTGATAGAAATCATCTTATTTAATTCTCACATTAGCCCAGGAGGTAGGCAGTAGGCATTATTCTTAACCTCACTTTACTGCTGAGAAAAGCCTTGGGCTTAGAGAAGCAAGTCATATGCCTTGGGGCAGAGTTTCCCAGTCTCTGGCCCACTGACCTTTTGGGTCTCATTACTCTTTGTTCTGGGGGAGTTCAGCACACTGCAGGGTGTTTGGCGGCATTCCTGGCCTCTACCCACTAGATACATCCCCAGCACTCAAGCTGTCACGACAAAATGTCTCCAGACACTATGAACTCCCCTGGGAGCAAAGACATTTCCACCCCCCCCCCCCCCCCCCGCTGCCCTTCCTCTGCTAGTTTATAAGAAGGAGAACCTGCGTTTCGAGATGGGGACAGGGGAGAGAGGAAATTGCACGAGGAAGAGCAGGAGAGGTTTCTGCATGGAAGATGTATGTTTGTGTGGGCTTCTAAAGGACAGAAAGGGAAGAGGCATTTGCCAAAAAAACTAAGGGGGAAATGGCATTTTCGGCTGTTTTACGTTCCGCCATCAGAACCAGTGATGAAAGGGTTTTCCACAGAAGTGCCAAATGTGCCTGATATTTTGAATTTCTGTATGCACGAGAAATGCTCACGGACGAAATAGTGCCCTGCACCTCACCGGCTGATCCAAGATCGCAGTCAGAAAGCATCACTCACTCTGGGCAGCAACATGAGGGAAACACCAGTCTCTGTTTTGACTTCTAAAATAAGGTAATTTTGGAAATGTAAACTCTCTCAGGGAAAAGAAAAAGAGGTCCTTTCGTGTTTGTGACATTTTTTGATCAGAGCTGGCTGCTCGGCTGCCCGGTGCCCCATACATTTGGGAGCGGGGCTCTGGCATCAGCACTTAATACCAGAGGGTTGGATTTTTTATATTTCTTTGTCAAAAAGGCAATCATGTTTTTGACAAATGGGTTTTCACGTGCGCGGTTATACTTCTCCGGCCTGGGAGATGGGAAGCTGCGTGCCGATATTGGTCCTCATACAGTCTGAACCCCTTTCAGTTCCGGCAATGATAACATTTTCTTTAATAACTAATTCACATCGTAAGTGAGCCATTCTTCCAGTAACTGATTTTATTACAAAGAAGGTGTATTTTCCATTAAGGAGTCAAACTACAGGTTTCTGAGGTGCTTTCCCTCAAGGTATGGGATGGCTGTCCCCACCACGTTGGGCAGCCCATTTAGAGAGGCGACTGGTTTGTTTATTGTTGCTCTCTTCCCCCTGCCCACCCGTTCCCTGGTCATCTCACCACCAGCAACAGCAAGACTCTCACCTGGACTCTCTCTGGACTTCTTCAAAGGTGCACCTCTGAGGGAAGAGTGGCTTGCTGCTCGCCGGCTCAGGGGGCAGGGGCTGGTACTTCTTTGGAAGAGTGATGGGCGGCCTGTGTGAAGAGTCACAGTGGGGACCTGAGAAGGTTTGCTGCACAGATGGCTCCTCAGACCTGGAATTCACACAGCCCTGCCCGCTGTGCCCTCAGCTTTGGGCTGGAAACATCAGTTTTGGGGGCGGGGGGTGGCAGCTCTCTACAGGGAGCTTCGAATGTCAGAATACTCATTCTTCTAAGCAGCTTAAATCTCTCTCCTTGCAGCTTGCCCTTTGGTCTGGTTCAATTTTTTAGAGTGTTATGTACTTTTCTATAGGGTGTCATAGCTTTATCAATCTGCCATCTGTTGAAGTTTGAGGAGGCCTGGAGTAAAAATATGATTACAGCCTTTCCTTTGCTCCAGACTAGAAGACATGAGCTTTTGAATCTCCCCAAAGAAATAGGAAAATGTTCCAAAGTCAATGGGTGCCTCACTCACCCATTTATTCACCCATGCCCTCACTCATTCACAAAGTGTATTGGGCACTGTTGGTAGATGCTGGAGATGCAGAAAGGAAAAAGACACAGTCCTTGGCTCAAGATGCTTCCCTCTGGGAGGGCAGAGAGAGAAGTGGTGAGAAGATGACCAGCCAGGGAAGTAAGTGCTGTGATGGAGGTCCTCACGGGCCCAAGCAGAACAACAGAGTGACTAACTCAGAGCCTAAGAAATCAAGTCTGTTGGTTTTGCCTCCATATATATAAGTATAATAATATTTGCATTTGTATATGTATTATCTATATAAATATATATATATACTTATATGTTTATATACTTAGGTACTCTAGGTCCCTTGAAGGCATTTCCCAGTGCCAGGACTCTCTGGCAGATTTCTGTACTAAAAGGAAGGAGAGATTTCTGTACTAAACAAAGGGAAAGAAACAGGAAGCAGGGAAGCAAGGCATTCACTAAAGATCGATAAGTGGAGGTAGATTGAATAGATGACTGTGAATGAATGAATGATTAAATGGATGAATGAGGCTTATTTAATCTTGTTAATTGACCAACTCATTAGCTTTCAGTATCAGATGTTTGTGTTTCTCTTTCTCAAATTATAGAACTAATCATTTAAGTATATAGCAAAACAAAGTTCTATTTTCAGTGTCTTACCGAGGAGGTGGTAAAGGAGTCTGCAAAAGGAAAGAGAATCAGAAATTAAAGTCCTGGTTCTTTGAGCAGAGCTAAATGGTTAGTGATTTTTTGGTTTACAGGTAGACATGACAAATCCCAACCAAACTTCTAGGATATATATTTCAAGTGCCACCTAAGCTTTCACATTGTCCATATTCCTATGCTTCTAAAACAAAGGGTGGGTAACAAATGCATTTCAATGCTTTTTCTTACCTTGTTTCCCTTTGTGGGTTTGTCTCCTAAAACATAAGAAGGAACATCAGTGAGTTTATGGAAAATGTCAACAAGCTATTTTCACATATGGTTAAATAGAAATCTTTCCTCTTTGAATAATTTTGGTGATAACGCCAATGAACGTTTGTTGAGCTCTTATTAGATACCCAGCACCATGCTAAATATTTTAGTTATGTGACCTCATTCAATCCTTGCCTTTGTTCTTGATGCAGAAACTGGGGTGTGGGGAAGTTAAGTACCTCACCTCCAGTCCCCCAGTTAGTAAATTGTAGAATGAAGATTTCATGGCATGTGGTGTGACCCCTAAGGTCCTCTCTTAACCATTAACTCTTGATTAACATTCTTTTATATATACAGTCATCTTATTAATTCAAGTCCCTGCCTCACACCTTCATCGGACATTTCCAAGCAGAGGAAAATAGCATCACAAAATTTTCCAGATGGAAGGGTTTTCTAAGACGCCAGAAAACAACTGTTTTATTTTATGAATGATAAAGTTAAGGACAAACTCGGTAGGACAATTGCCCAAGACCACCCAATCCTAGAACAGCCTGAATGAGGCCCGGAAAGGATTTTCCCAGCTTCTAGGTAGTTTTATTTCCACAATTCAATTCTACTCAAAGACAGTTACTGAGCTGCTACTCTGAACTGTGCACAGGACCAGGCACTAGGGATAAAAAAGACAAATACAACACGATCCTTCTCCTCAAGGTGTTTACAGTTGTTCTGTTTACAGGCCAAGTTCCAGGTTCTGGGGACATAATTGGAAAGGTGAGAGGCACTGTCCCTGCTGCCATAGGGCTTATAACTAAGAGGGTAGACATGCACTGAAAACACTATTAAAATCGTGATGATATTTTCAAGAAGAGAAGGGCATGGTATTGAAGGAACACACAGGAGACTTCAGTTAGTCTGGGGTGTCAGAAAAAGCTCTTTGAGGAAGCAATGCTCACTTATCTGTAAAAATGGATGTGACCTCATAAATGCTGCTTTATAGGGGGTGGGAGGAGTCAGTGAGACAATGTCTGTATCTTATTGTAGGAGACTTAAAACTCAACTGAGCACTGGCTGAGCCTCCTTTCCTTATTTGTGAGACAACAAGGTTGGATTAAATCTGTGTTTTTTAACTTTGCTATGAAGAGTCCATTGTCGTCCCCCTGAGGACTCCCAAGGAAACTGCAGGACTGCAGGATGGGGCGGCTGGTTTCTAGTTCATCACCCCATGTCACTGGCGGGACTCTACCTCCACTCACTTCCCACTGGATCTCCTCTTAAGATTTCTTTTGGGGAAAGGTCCAGCTGGCCAAAAACAGCACAACACAACATATACTGTCCTGGATGATTTTAAGGGTTCTTCCAGGTCTAAAAATAACTACTTCATTGAACAAAATTACCATTCTCCCTATTTTGTTCTTGGAAAACACTTTTAAACAGATAGGATAGACTTCTCTGCATGAATTCAAACACTGATGGAAGACATGAATCGTAGATGTTCCAGGCATTGTAAAAACACAAAATATGACCCAGAACGTATTTCAACAACTGTGGCCACCTAGTTAATGTTAGATCTTTGGTTATTTCAATGATATTACTAAAAAACTTAGGCCACAGGATGCTTCTTTAAGGCATGAAATTAGAAAACAAAACTAACTTGCCCTCATTTTATTGTGCATTGGCTTCAGCAGTAGAGCTCCCTGTGGAACTACCTTATGGCTTATTCTGATGACTTTCCCTGTGAAGCTAGATGTTGGCTGTCTAAGACATCTTTTTTCATAGCTACCACTATAACTATTGGGGATCAATTCAATTCACTGGAAAAAAAATTCAATAAAAAGACTGAGCATCTGGAATTCAATAGGAACATTCCATTTATTGCTTCAGAGATATGTATCCCATTTGCTTCAGTGACTGTGAGTTTAGAAAAGGACATCTATCTTGCTTTTATTCATTTACTTATTATTGAGGCTGTAGTATATGTCAGGCATGGATTCATTTTTAATACATTTATTGATGTAGGTTTTGGGGAATATAATGTCAAAAAAAGTTGCTATTCTCATGTAAACTTACATTCCAGGGGTAGGAGATAGAAAAGAAATAAACAAAAGTATATGATGTCAGGTGATGACAGGTGCTACAAAGAAAAATGAAGTAGGGTGAGTGAGAGATGGCGGATGGGGCTACTATTTTTCAAACAGACCCCAGGAGGCCTTTGTGGATAGGTGATGAGAACAGAGGCTTGAAGAAAGTGAGGGAACACACCATATGAACACCTGGGCAAGAGTATCACTGACAGGGGGAGCAGCAAGTGCAAAGACTCAGAGGTGGGATGAGCACAAAGGGGCACTACTGTCCCCACGGTGGTGGTGGAGGGGTGCCCAGATCACACAGGGTCTTGTAGGCTGTGGTGAGAACTTTGCCTTAACGGTGGTGCATCTTTTCCCTACACCGTCTGTGAGTTGTGTGCCTTCATTATGATGTAAGGTTTTCCCTGGCATCAGTTAGTATCCCCCTCATTTAAAAACTGTGTGTGGGGACTTCCCTGGTGGCGCAGTGGTTAAGAATCCACCTGCCAATGCAGGGGACACTAGTTTGATCCCTGGTCTAGGAAGATCGCACATGCCGCGGAGCAACTAAGCCTGTGTGCCACAACTACTGAGCCTGTGCTCTAGAGCCTGTAAGCCACAACTACTGAGCCCACGTGCCCTAGAGCCCTCACGCTGCAACAAGAAAAGCAATGAGAAGCATGCGCACAACAACGAAGAGTAGCCCCTGCTCGCCGCAACTAGAGAAAGCCTGCACGCAGCAATGAAGACCCAACATAGCCAAAAAAAAAAAAGTTTAAAAAAAATGTGTGTATGCAGATTCCACTCCTGGGTATATACTCAAAGAGAAATGCAAACATACATCCATACAAAAACTTGTACATGAATTTTCATAACAGCAGTATTCGTAAAAGTCAACAGGTAAGAAACCACCCAAATGTTCATCAACTGATGAAAGAATAAACAAGTATGTCTGTACTATGGAATGTTATTTGTCAGTAAAAAGGAATAAAGTACTGATACATGTTACAACATGGATGAACTTCTAAAACATTGTACTCAATGAAGGAAGTCAAAAGACTACATATTGGATGATTTCATTTATATTTTAAAAATCTAAAATGGGCAAACCCATAGAGATCGGAAGTATATTAGTGGTTTCTTGGGGAAGGGCAAGGGTTGAGGAACGGCTTCTAATGGATACAGGCTTTCTTTTTCGGTGATAAAATTTTCTAAACTTAGATTGTGGTGATAGTTTCAGAATTCTATGAATATACTAAAGTCATTGAATTGTACATTTTAAATTAGTGAATTTTATAGTATGTGCACTGTATCTCAATAAAGATGTTTAAAATATTTTTTAAAATGTGTTTCTGATATTATATGCAATATCAAAAATCCTGAAGCCTTCAGCTATGTCAAATATATCTAACAACAGTAATTTATGCCATGAGCTTCTCTTATTTATTGCTTAGATAACTGAAACGTTATAGACTAAGAGGTAGAAACGAACTTCAGGGACTCCACGAGGGAGAAAACTAGATCAAACAGGTGAAATAACTTGTCATACTGTCATACAGCTTTGATAATAATTCAGATAAAATTCAACCATATTTTTTTTGCGGGGGTGGGGCTTGTTCAAGAAAGTAATAACAACTCAGGTATTTGACATACTGGAAGAAGATGAGATTTGGAGCTGAGTTTCTTGAGTTTGAACCTTGATTCTGCTACTACTGTGGGTAGGGTCATGGCAGGATCTCAATAAATATTAATGAAATAAACAAATGGATTGAGGAACGGTTGCAATTTCTCATCTGGAAAAGTGAGACATGGTTACTCATACTTCATGGGACTTCGTATGTGGAATAAATGAATTGATGAAGTTCACGTAATGGCTTTGAATGCATCCCCACTGTAACTAGTATTATTGTGTAATGGAAGATTAGAGGGAAAATGGCAATCGACCCTCCTGAGGAGGTACACAAATACCCCAAATGCTATGAAAAATTCCCTGTCCCATCAGAAGACCCAAACAGTTGTTATTCGAGATAGTTCGCATCTTGACATTCAGTCAAGCAGTTTTCACTAGGAGGAGGCTGGCATGCTCGCCATCTGTTGGCTGCATGTGTAATTAGCACCATCTGCCGAGACTGTGTCCTTATTTTGCTCTTCAGTCTGCAGTAAGGCAGTTTTCACTTCTGCTGAAAAATGTATTGCTTCTTGGGAGATAATGTAGTGAGCTGAACACAGCATTGCTGTAGAATCTATTACCTCCATAACTTGTTAGGGTGAAGTCATGAACAAGTTCTCAACCTCAGAGGGTTCTGTGAAGTTAGAGTATCGCGAGACCTGCATGTGGCATTTCGGAGTGGGGGTGGGGGGCTGGGAGGGTTACTGGTGCCAGCTTATAGGAGCTGGTTGTTAATTTTTCAAGATTTTGCAATGCAGGTGTTAAACACGGCCATTATTAAAAAAATAATTATGTAAATGTACACTTAATTTATTTCAAAAACAAAGGTAGCATCTGCTCAAAACTCATGACTTCCTAGTTATTCTACCACATTTATCTATGCTGTTGAAGTTATTTACCTCTACTGTGTCTATGATGGAAATACTAAAAAATGGTATCTCTTCCCAACTACCTGTTCAATGATCATGTTGGTAGCTTGAAATCTGCTGTAGGGGAAGTATTTACACCATGGAAATTGGCAAATGCTGCAAATTAGGGTTTGATTTATCGCTTTACTGCTTGTCTAGACTTAAAGAGATGGAGAAAATGTTGACAAAGCAAATTAAATATAAAAGTGTGTTGTGCCTGTACGTTGTCGCATTACATTGTAAAAAGAGGAAAATTGAGGAAATATACTTCTGATATTGCAAAACTGTCATCTGACTCAGCTAAGAAGCTGTTCATGTAATTACATCAATTGCAGTCATCGTTTGGCTGCAGATACAAGAGTTTGGAAAAAATCAGTGAAAGCACTCTGTGAAAATCAATTGGCTATATAAAATTTATGATAGAGTGTTGTATATTTTACTATTATTTTAAAACTGTGTGCTATATTCATCCTTTTATCAGTAAAATTTATAATAGGTCTATATATGCATGTATGTACATACTATTTTTTTGAGATGCAATATTTTCTTTAATGTGTCTGTGGTGAGCATAATTACTTTTTTAAAAAATAAAGACTATTTTTTTAGAGCAGTTTTAAGTTTACAACAGAATTGGAAGGAAGTTACAGAGATTTCCAATTTATCACCTGCTCCCACACATGCATAACCTCCCCCATTATCAACATCACTAGCCCAAATGTTACATTTTTTACCAAGGATGAAACTACATGGATACATCATAATCACCCAAAGGCCATAGTTTACCTAAGGGCGCACTCTTGGTGTACATTCTATGGGTTTGGACAAATGTATAATGTACTCATCATTATAATATCATACAGAGTATTTTCACTAAAAATCTTGTGTGCTCTATGTATTTATCTCTCTCCCCAACTCAGACTCTTGGCAATCACTGAACTTTTTACTGCCACCATAGTTTTGCCTTTTCCAGAATGTCATATAGTTGGAATCACATAATATGTAGCCTTTTCAGATTGGCTTTTGTCACTGGTAATATGCATTTAAGTTTCCCCCATGTATTTTTGTGTTTTGATAGCTCATTTCTTTTTAGCACTGAATAATATTCCACAGTGGAATGTCTGGATTGTACCACAGTTTATTTATTCATTCACCTACTGAAGGACATCTTGGTTGCTTTCAAGTTTTTGGTAATCAAGGATAAAGCTGATATAAACGTCTGTGTGTAGGTTTTTGTGTGGACATAAAATTTCAATTCCTTTGGTAAATACCAAGGAGTGTGATTGCTGGATCACATGGTAAGAGTATGCTCAGTTTTGTAGGAAACTGCCAATCTGTCTTCCAAAGTGGCTGTACTATTTTGCATTCCCACCAGCAGTGTATGAGAGTTCCTGTTGCTCCACATCCTCACCAGCATTTGCTGTTATCAGTGTTTTGATTTGGGCCATTCTAATAGATGGATGAGGTATCTCATTATTGTTTCGATTTACATTTCCCTGGTGACATATGATGTGGAGCATGTTTTCATATGCTTATTTGCCACCTGTATGTCTTCTTTGGTGAGGTCTCTGTTGAGGTCTTTGACACATTTTTTTTTCCCCCATTGGGCTGTTTTCTTATTGTTGAGCTTTAAGAGTTCTTTGTATAGTTTGGAGAATAGTCTTTTATCAGATGTTTCATTTGCAAATATTTTCTCTCAGTCTGTGGCTTGTCTTTTTATTCTCCTATATTGTCTTTTGCAGAGCAGAAGTTTTAAAATTTTGATCAAGTTCAGTTTATCAATCATAGATCATGTCTTTGGTGTTGTAACTAAAAAGGCATCACCATACCCAAGGTTATCTAGGTTTTCTATGTTATCTTCTGTGAGTTGTATAGTTTTTATTTTTAATTTAGGTCTATGACGCATTTCAAGTTAATTTTTGCAAAGGGTGTAAGATCTGTATCTAGATTTATATTTTTGTAGGTGGATATCCAATTGTTTTAGCACCATTTGTGGAGAAGACTACCTCTGCTCCATTGTATTGCCTTTGCTTCTTTATCAAAGGTCAGTTGACTCTATGGGGGTCTATTTCTGGGTTCTCTGTTCTGTTCCACTGATCTATTTTTCCAGTCCTTCATTAATACCATACTGTCTTGATTCCTGGAGCTTTATAGTAAGCCTTGATGTTGAGTAGCATCAGTCCTCCAACTTTGTTCTCATACCTTTTTTTCAGAGATTTGGATATTACACATTTACCACTGCTTGTGATCTGGTTTTAGTGCTACTACTGATGTGCCACGTGACTTAGTACAAGTTGTTTGGCTTCTCTGAGCTTTGGTTTCCTCATCTGTGATTTCAATGGTTGGAAGAGAAGATATGTGGGTTCCAAGAATTTGTTTCTTGATAGGAGGGACAATGATGCAATAGAGTGGTCACAAATGGGATCTTTGAAATCATTCGTGTTGGGTTCTAATCCCCCCCTCAGTCACTTACTGAGTAATCTTGGGCACATTATTTAAATGTTCTGGGCTTGTTTCCATGTCTGTAAAATGCAGATAATGAAGTGCAGTTCCTTGGATGGCCAAGCTTAAATAAAATGATACTTGTTTTTCAATTAGCTCCTAGTCAATTTGTGCTAAATATACGCAATACCCTTTATCTATGAAATATGATCATCACAATCAACGCTTTTGGAAACATACCATCCGTGTAATGTTCTGTAATTAGAGACATAGACTCTGAACAAAATGGGATAAAACCTGGCCTCAGTCGCCGTATTTATTATGTCTAAAAGTTTTATGATGTATAAAAGTGAACCTTTAGGATTTCACGTCCTGATGATTAATTGCAGAAGCGTCCAAAGAAGCAACTTACGATCCAAGTGGCTAGTGCATATTTCACAAGGCCTGTTTGAGAAACCTCTCCACGTCTGTGGAAACTTTCAGAAATTAATTCCAGCAGTAAATTGCTGAAACCATTCTTTGGGTTGAGTGGGGAGGGATTAAGTTAGGCAAAGCCAAGGATGTGGGAAGGACCTGCCAGATTTAACAGTTCCTCAAATAAGGTTGGAAAGTGCAGTTTCTTAGGAACATGTATGTCAACAGCTGCACCTTGTTAGTGACGGATGTGGGATAGAAGCATCTTTCCTAAACAAGCCCAGGAGACATCTTTTCCGCTGACCTGGGTGTCTCAGGAAAGGTGGGCAGGCAGGGTGAAGGGAAGGACTGAGGTTTCAGAGGCGATGACATGGGCAGTGGGGTGGGTGGATTTGTATGTATGGACCATATCCATGGATTCACAAAATGCTAGAGGCCGTTGTGTTCTCCCATATTTCTATAGATGGGATATTAAGGGCCAGTAAGGGAATATCATTTGCCTAAATTTGTAACGGAGCAGGACCCTATGGGATCTTCCTGGGACAGGCCTTCCGCCATATCCTCTGCTTTATCTTGTCTGTGAAGTACATAGATAAGCGTATTTGATGCACATTTTCTGAGTTTTTTTTTACGGATGTGAAAACCCTGCACCACACGGAAGATGTTAACCACTTGATGACCATGAGCACACAGCCCCCAGGCCTCCTGGAGCCTAAGGACTGGTAATGTTAACCCCTGTGACACTGCCCTGTTCCTTCACCATCAGCCAATCAGAGAACTGTGCATGAGCTGATCACATACCCTGTGACCGCCCACCCCCTCACCTGGCTTTTAAAAATGCTTTGCTGAAACCCTTCAGGAGCTCGAGGTTTTTTACAGGATGAGCCACCAGTCTCTTTGCATGGCCCTGCAATAAACTCTTTTCTGCTCCAAACTCCTATGTTTCAGTTTGTTTGGCCTTCCTGTTCATCGGGCACGTGAACTTGCACTCACAAATTCATAGCACAGACAGAGACAGAGCCAGAAGCAGCCAGGCTTCTTGCCTTGCCTCTTGCGGGCCTCTACCTAATGGGATCGCATGGCTGAGGATCACAGGCTCGTCTCTAGTTGGTCCTATGACAGCCTGCCATGCTTATCTAATACGCTTTTATTAAAATGGGTTAAATTTTAGAGTTACTTTAGTGTTTACCATGCATCCACTATGTGCTCAGCACGGTGCTATGTGTTTGCTGCAAGGAAAACAATGTTTAGTAAACTTTGGTCTTTGTGATTGAGGAGCTTATTTTTATATTCATTGATAACAGATTTATTGTGTGTGCTCCACACCAAAGTAGATAGAGCATGAGGTGGTTTCAGCCTACACAGAGAGGCAGGAATACATTCCAGTGTAGGGAGAATGGCAGAGGGTAAAAGAGGGAGGAATGAATTCCAGAAACCATTAGTTCAGTTCAGTATCCCTTTGTCAAGTGTCCATCACGTGTCAATAACCATGCTATAGGATTTGCGTTGGTTATAAACTTTAAAACAGACAGATGTATTACAATGTAGGTGCGTTTCCTCCCTTTTAGAGATAAGGAAACAAACTTAGAGAGGTTACGTTCCTTGTAGATTTCACATTTGGAAAGCGGTAATGCTGGGGTTTGAACGCAGGTCTCCTTGTCCCCAAATCTAACATTCATGCAACCATATTTTAGCTGCTGCTACATCTCAAACATAATTAACTTCCCCTGAGGTCATTGTCTCACACCTCAGCCCAATGTCTGTTGCTGTGTGAATCCTTCCCAGGATTCACAGTTCTTCTGCAGGGGCCGAATTAAGTATGTATGTACTTTTTTGAGTTCCAACAACACTTCGTATAGACCCGACCAGACTGTGGACTCCTCGTGGTCTAAGGTCTTCTGTGACTCAGTGCCCTGGCACAAAGTGATTTTGAATAGAAGTGGCATTCTCCCCTGGCAGTTATCACACGATGTTGTAACTGCCTTGTTTTCAATTCTTCTAATTGTGGCTACTTTATATTTCACTATTGAAGAGTGTATTTGCTACTCAAACGCTTTTTCTTTTCTCTGTGTGTTGGTGAGACAAAATACTGTCCTGTAGTTCCATTAATGAGTGATTTTACAACACTTATAACATTGGTTTTGAACTGAATATTGTATCAATGCCTCTCTCACTTTTCTTTTTTCTTTCTTTCTTTCTTTTTTGCTCCCAAATAAGGGTATATGACCTCTATCACTTTTGAGCCACTGGCTGTGTCCGAAATAAATTTAAATCTGAAATAGTAGGAGAATAATCTTAAATTTATTTCTTATCATTTCTAGGCCTGGGGCCTAAAGCTTGTCATTCGTTAAGGAAATAATCTATAGGATGGCAAATTCCACCATTTTTTGTGATGTTTTGTGTTGCCGTGTTCTGCCACTAGAGGACAGTATCATCCCTCAATTCATGTCTTTTGCACTAAAAATTGCATAGTTTGGACGAGTGGGAAATCAGGGAACAGGGAGAGTTTGAAGAAAAAATTTTAGATACTAGCAAATATAGTAAAACCATGGAAACATTGCCATAGTTGACAAAACTTGAGTTCTGGTCCAGGCTAGGACCGCTTGCTCTGTGACCTTGAGTGAGCCCCTTCTCTTGCCAGGCTTCTTGGCATAAAATGAGGGGGTAAAACCAGACTAACTCTAAACTCTTTGACACCTAAATTCGAATAAAATCAAACTAGTAGAAAGGTCTTTTGATGGCATTATGTAGAATTCTATCTTGCTTCTTTTCAACCAAGCTCATGTTTCTGGATATCCGTGTTTAGCCATCTATGCATAATTCCTTCTTCTTCTCATGGATAGTTCATTGTATTTCATTATAAATTCATTCTTGTATATGATATGCTTTTTACCTCAAAGGAAACTGGTTTAGAGTTTGTGCTTGGTTCACATGGAAGGTAAAGAGAAACTCATTTTAGGCTCACTTATTCTCAGCATTAAGAAGCTAAGCCACACCATTTTTGAATATTACAGCTATCTTCACCTGAAGAGACAATTTCTTCTGCAGCTGTGGTTAATGCTAATTAATGGTTCATCATAAACAACTTACACTATATACATACTTTGCCTCCAAATAAACTTTTACCCATTTTTAGGAATGAAAAAAAAAAAAGAAAAATACCAAGCTTCAGGGAAGATAAGTTCTTGAAATCTGACAGTTTCCAGATAATGTCAGAATATGATTGCAAGAAAAATAATATGAAATGTACATTAACATAAATCTACAACTGCTCAACTTGATGAAAAATATCACCATAAAATTCTGCCATTACTGAACCACGCAATATGTTTTTCTCTATGACATTTTGTGAGAATGAATAAATTATCTGAGAATGCGTTTGCATCAAAAATACAGAATTTTGTAATAAACACATAAATCATTCAAGCATTTTCCAGCAAGACGCCTGATCCAAAAAATGGGGGTATTCATATTACTTTTCCCCTTTTCATCTCCTTTCTCTGTACAGTACCTTAGAGCTCTGGGTGGTAATACAAAACCATCAATTATGGAAGTGCAGGAAAAGAAGACATAAAGAAATAACTCTTATTGAAGAAGTTTTCCATGCAACCTACAAGCTCAACTCCTGTGAGTCTTGCTTTCACTGAGGTCATCTCTGCAGTTATGATTTCAGTTTGCATTGGGGTCTACTTTTAAAAAAGTCATATTTTATAGCCATGCTACTTGGATATCAGCCAACAACCCTTATAAAATTGACAGCACTAACTTAGCTCTGAAAGATGTGTCTTTCTTGCACTCCTGGAGGACTTTCTTTGCTCTTTTTTTATTTTGGGTAATTAATTTCACATAAAAAAAGCGTGATCGCCTTTTTGCTTAGGTTACCGGGAAGCTTAGAGAAAAACTAGCAGTTTAATTGTAATAGAATGTAGTGATGTGTGCCCGAGCAGCCTGAATTTTATCTTTGCCTTAGTCTTACAGTCTATCTAGATACTTCCTACGATTTAAAAAATTTTTCCTCCATTTTACCATGCAAGTTTTTGTTGACTACTCCAAATATTTGTAAGCTGAGGCAAAGTGTAGATGAATATATGGATGAATAGTTGTGATGTTGGGATTTATAATAAGAAATATATATTTGGTCTTCGTCCCTGTGTCTGGCACAGAGCTCCTAAATCCCTTGGAATTTCATAGTGATGAGAGCTATCAAGGTGTCTTTTGTTATATGTTAAGGAGGTGACTTACTTTTGGACTCCATCTAATGATGGGGACTGTTTGTCAGTGGTGGTTAGCTGAAGACCACGGGATCAAAGGGTTAGAAGAACTTACAGTCCCCTACGTCTACCCTCCCTTGCCCCCCCGCCCCCCCACCCGCCCCCACCACCGTCCCAGGGAGAGGAGAGTGGCTTGAGATTGAGTTCAGTCCACAATGGCTAATGATTTAATCAACCATGCCTATGTAATGAAGCCTCTATAAAACCCCAAAAGTTTGGAGTTTGAGAGATTCAGGAAGCATGGAAGATCCCTGCCCTTTCCTCATACCTCCCCTTATATGTCTCTTCCATCTGACTGTTCCCGAGTTATATCCTTTTACAATAAACTGGTAATTTAATAAGTAAAATGTTTCTCTGAGTTCTGTGAGCCACTCTAACAAATTAATCGAACCTAAGGAGGGAGTGGTTGGAACCTCCCATCTATAGAAACACAGGTGACAATCTGGGCTTGTGACTGGCATCTGTAGTGGTGGTGAGGTACGGTCTGGTAGCACTGAGCCCTTAACTTGTAGAATTTGGTGCTGTCTCTGGGTGGATAGTGTGAGAATTGGGTTGAATTGTAGGATACCCAGCTGGTATCCAGAGAATTGCTTGATGGTGCGTGGGTGGAAACTGCCCCCCCTGCATATGTTGGAATTGGAATTAGAACCATCCTGATAGTGACACAGACATATTAATATATGTAGAATAGTGGTCAAAGAAGATCTGCAATCAAAGAAATGAAGGTGCATGTCTATAGTGAACTATTAAAAAAAGAGGGGAATTGTGAAGTCCATTTCTTGTCTGCTTTCTCCCCAGGACTCATTTCTCAATAAATTGCCTATAAAGCTTCTATTAGGACCTAAGACATTTATATATCAAATGATTATGATCTGCTCTGGGATGCCTCTGTGCTCTGCTCCTTTTCTCTGTCAAGAGGCATGAAAAAACTTCCTCTACATAATTCATGTGGTCTTCTAAGGATTAAAATACATCAGTTAATGGAGAAAAGCTCTGAATCAAGTGCTGTGTGCATGGAAGGCATTTCCGTGTTTAAGGACTAAAGAGGCACTGATAGGAAATCTCCCCTATTTTGAGGGGTTTAGGAGTGGTCTAGAGGGAAGATAGACAGGGATCTGTCAGGCTGTGAAGGATGGAGAGGAGAGATGGAATAGGGAACAGCTCTTGTTTCCTGCCTCTGCTAATTCAATTGAATTGATGAGTCAGAAAAGCCCTGCCCACTTCCCATTTCAAGAGGAGGAAAGTAAGACTCGGAAAGGTTAGGTGCCTTACTTAAGGTAACACAGCCAGGGAGTAGTAGAGCCTGGGCTTGGGCTCCTCTCATTGCTCCTTCCACCTTGCTTCCCTTTGTGCATATCTTCCCTTTGTGCCTCCAGGTCCACTGTTCACCTTGTCCGCCCTGCTCCACCCCACTCTCCATCCTGGGAGACCAACCAGCACATGCAGGCTACCTTGCCCAGTGGTTTCAGGTTGGGTTCAGCCATTAGGAAGTCTGAACAGGAGATCAGAGGAAGGTTGGAGAGGGAGGTTGGGGCATGTGTTCCCTTGAGTCCCACCCTGGGAGGTCCACATGGGCTGGTGGTGTTTCCTCAACCAATGGTCACTGCTCCTTTCAAGGTGGTGAGCTCCTTCTGGTTTTCTGTAGCTGTCCCCTCATCCTTTTGGGCTTAGGGGTGGTGACAGCACCACTGCTGTTGGCCCCAGTTTCTGCATCACCCCTCATTCTTCTCCTACACTTCACACACCTTAGTCAATAGTTCCTTTGTAAATAAACCTCCTTAAATTATCCTAATTTGGGTGAGTGCCATCTGTTTCCCCTTAGGACCCTAACTATTACACTTTCCCGTTAAAGAAAATGTGATGTTAATAATATGTTATAGAATATAGCATCAGACACATAAAAGTTGATTTCGATGTTTCAGTTACTGGGAAATGTAAATCATGGCATTGTCATCTTTTCTAACTGAACATTGTAAGAGAATATGGGGACATTGGGGGAAATGGTGAGAGAAGCTATAATGTATAGGATCCAATTAAATTTCTTTGGCTGTCCTCCATTTGTGCTTCTAGCACTACTGAAATTGATTATTTCCTTTCAGGTTCTTACCTGTATCTTTATCTCCAAATTGAGTTGCTTTGCCTGAAGCTTTAAAATCTATTTTCACGTTAATTAATCAGCATTTTAAAATTAGATTTCTATCTTGCAATTTTACAGAGGGGTATGCTTAGAGAAATAACTTAGTTATGTATCTGATGCAACCCATATGTTTCAAAACAATCTCTTTCCCAAATTGCACAACATGGAATATGACTTTTCACGATCAATTTCTTCATTAATAAGGTAAGATGATAAAAAGGCATAGGACATGAGAGACTCTTTCCAAAATTAGTTATTTCATGAAGGTTAAGTCAATAGATAACCTTGTTGAAGAAATCTGTGACCACAGACAAAAATGTAAGAGGATCTTAGAAGCAAAGAAAGATGCAAATATACTTATATTTCAAACTTTGTGATTTGACTTTACCTTTGACATGTTGGCTTCTGATATCCCTGGAAATGGGTTGTTCCACCTGTAGAAGACAACGTGGCACCATTATTTCTTAAATTGTGACTATGTCATCTCATGACCTGCCACTCAGTATATGATGATTCCCAAGGTAAAGGCATAAGTCCCTGGACTCATCATTCTTATAGATCACCCTATGAGTATGGGAGGCAATCAGTCAATACGTGTAAATACATGTAAATACATGTACCACTGTGCCAGCAATGAGGGTAGTGGCCTCAGGTGGTAATTTGGCATAAAAATACTTGGTTTGAGATCCAATTGAGATCCAATCCAATCTTATTGCTGTGAAACTTTGGAAAAGCATTTACCATATTATGAGTCTTAGTTTTTCATCTTTTTAATAGGGAAAATATTTAGTCGATCATGTCATTGAATTATTGTGAAGATCAACATACATGATCAAGTCCATGAAAGCGATGGAGCAGGCAGTTCAGAGTGTGGCCTCGTGTGGATGCCCGTGTTGGGATTTCACCTCCATCATGTGCTGGCTATGAGACCATGGCCAGTCATTTAACCTTCTAAGCCTCAGTTTCCTCATCTGTGAAGTGGAGGTAACAAAAGAACTGATATCTCACAAGGGTGGCAGGACTACATGAGACAGGCAATGTGCCTAGAACGGGAAATGACACAAATGAAGCTGAATAATTGTTAGCTGTCATTATTAATAGTGTTAAAGGTGTTGCTGAACTATTAAGGGATGGTTGTACAATTATTAGGCATGAGAGTGAAGAAGATGATAGAGACATCCTAATGATGCCCAATGCCTTTGAAAGCCTTTAAGCCTAGATCAGTATTGGGGTCTACGATGGTTAGTTTTATGTGTCAAATTGACAGGGTCACAGGGTATCCAGATATTTGATTAACCATTATTTCTGTGTGTCTGTGAAAGTGATTCCAGATGAGATTAGAATTTGGATCCGTAGACTGAGTAAGGCATATTGTCCTCCCCAATGCCAATGGGCATCATTCAGTCCACTGAGGGCCTGAATAGAATAAAAAGGCAGGGGAAAGGAGAATTTGATCTCTCTGCCTGACTGTTGACCAGGGACGAAGGTCTTCTCCTGCCCTCGATGACTGAGCTTTACATCATTGGTTCTCTTGGTGCTCAGGCCTTTGGACTCAGGCTGGAACTTATGCCACTGACTTTCCTGGGTCTCCAGCTTTCTGATGGCAGATTGTGGGACTGAGCCTCCATAATCACTAATTTATTTATATGTATGTGTATATGTCTATGGCTATATATGTCTATATGTTTCTGTCTTTCTATTGTATCTATCCTATCATCTATCTATCACCTATCTGTCTATCTATCTATCTATCTATCATCTACCGCCTATGTTTCTAGAGAACCCTGACTAATAGAGAGTCTCAGTGTTACACTTTATTGGTGCCAAGTTGAGTTGGCCAAGGTGAATGGGGAGGAAGGGTCACTGAACGCCCTGTTACCTCATGTCTTAATGTTCAACGTCCACCTCTTCCTCTGTGGAACATTGAAACACCTTATTTATGCTTGGAAAGTGGTGGCTCTTCTGCTGGCCAAGTTAGTCAAGGCTTGAGCGTGGTTTGGGTTTGCTGTTTTTATGGCTTCCTTCGTCACACCATCAGCTTCCAATTCCACTAGGGTATGGAGGCTGGTGTGCTGGGTTTTTATTTTATTTTTTTATAGTAGCTTTTTTTTTTAAACATCTTTATTGGAGTTTTGCAAAGTTCTTGTTGCATCCTCAGCTTTCAGCCTTCCCTGTGCACCTGCCCTGCAGAGCGGGTCTCTCCCAATGCCCTTGCCCACCTGCCATTGCTAGCCCGGAGCAGGAGAGGTTCTCCATTGTCTCTGTCTCAGCTGGGCCGTGCGTGATTAGGGTATTAGGGATGGGGCTTCCTTAGTGTTTCTGTTCTTTTCCCCTTTGGTGGCCAATGTCCACTTTCCCTTTTGAACATTTGGATCCATTTGGATCTTTCGCATGAGAGAGTTTCTTTGCATTGCATCTTCCCCAGGGGGAGGTACCCTCTGATGATATTAGCGTAGGATCCTGGGCCTAGAAATATTTCCTGCCCCTCCCCCAGCGCTACTCCCATTTTTCTATCAAATAAATATTTACTAGTGCCTACTTTATACCTGTATCAATGCTGGATTATGAGGGAACAAAGAGGAATAAGAACTTGGATGGTGAAGGAAGACTCAGACATGCACGCAGTTCTGAGTTTACAACATATTATAACACATGTTTAATTATAACAGAAGTTTTTCAGCCTTAGCGTCATTGAGAGTTGGGGTCGGCTGATTCTCTGCTGTGAGGGCTGCCCTGTGCTTTTGCATTATACTGAGCGGCATCCCTGCCCTCCACCCAGCACGTGTCAGTAGCACTCCCCAAGTCCTGACAACCAAAAGTGTCTCCAGGCATTGTAAATGATCACTAGGGGTCAAAATGGTCTCGGATCAGAACTACTGATTACAGTGCAATATGTTACTGATGTCAAAGGCTGCTTTGCATTGCTTCCTCCAGAAGGCTTCTTAAAAGCCTCTGGCTGGACTAAGTGATGCAGCTCCCTGCTCTTCGCATCCTGTGTCACTTCTGTCTTAACGCTTTGTATTACATCAATACTGCCTGTTTGGGCCAATGCCTCCTCCATTAGACTGTGGGCATTGGCTAATTTTTTTTTACCCCCATTGTTGAGCATAGTGCTTTGTACACAGCAAGCGCTCAATAAATGAAAAGTTGGACAGTGGTCTAGTGGCTTAAGACAGTTGTAACCAGTCTAAGGAGTCATCGTAAGAACTGGCCCCTGTAAGGATTGTTGAAGATCCATTTCACAGAGAGTTTAATCTCAACATAAATGTGCAAAATGAATTAGAATTAACTCCTAAGAATGAGGTTATAATAAAAAAAATCTGCTTACCATAAAAACTTGATTATTCAAACATTGATTATAAAAGCAAAATTCCTTTTTTATCTGAATCGAGGCCAAGTCCTTATATAATTAATTTATAAGACAACTTCCTTCCTGGCCAAAATTGTGCTCAATCTCCCATATCCTTTTTCTCACAAGATTTCACTTGACTTAATATGTTGAGATTATAGTTCCACTTGCAAAGTGACCTAACTAAAAGAAGAAATTTATAACAGAAAGCTACAAAGATAATATGAAAGGATATAAAGTAATACAAATGGAGACAAATTCTGGCATAGTTGTTTTAAAAAAAATTAAATAAGAATTATTATTTTTTTAAAAAGCATTCTTCTCATGAAGGTTTACTTACATGGAAAGGGGGATTATCAGTGATTTTTAGGGAAAGAAAAACTTAACTTTCGAGGTCAGAATTTTCTATTCTTTATAACCAGATAAGAACTTGTGTCTTTAGCCTCTGGCCCAATGACTCTAAAATTCCTATTGTTCCCTGAATATGCTTCATGCTTTAGTGATGAGAGCCCTGAAGTGTCCTCCTCCCTGTCAGACAGCCCCCTGTGGGGCTGCCCCAGTTTTACATCTTGGGAATAGTAGCAAATATTCACATGACAACTTTGAGGAACAGACTGGAATAAGGGTTCCATGTGAATAGAAATCAAACTGGGAAAGAAGACTGTGTCTCTTTTCCTGTTAATATTTCGGGCTATTCGTATTTCAAGGTTCAGATCAAATGACTGAGAGTTTGTTTGTTCATTTCTATCCAATTAACCCACATCTGTTGAAAACTTCTTACGTAAAGGCACTGTGCTGGGTACTGGGGCTAAAATGGTCCCTGTCCTCATGGAGGTGTCATTTAGTAACGGATTGCTTTGTGCCAGGCACTGTGTTTTGTATGTATTATCATAAAGCTATGAGTTTTTATAGCTGAGACAGTAAAGGCTCAGAGAAGGTAAGTATTGGAGCCATTAAAATAGGGATTATAACATTTGTCTTGCAAGGTCAGTTTAAGGATTAAATGTCATTCATTCATTCATTCATTGCCATCTATCCTCCGAAAGACCTTCCATGAGTGCCCTGCTTTCATTATTTTTTCAAAGCACTCATCACTTGACATATTGTCTTTGTATCTATTATTTACCTATTTATTTATCACAGGCCTCCTCCCACTAGATGTAAGTTTCACGAGAGCAGGGCCTTGGTGGTTTACTGATGCCTATAATTTTGTCTGGTCCATGGCAGGCACCCAACACATATGTCTTGAATGAATTTGTTGAGTGAATGATTCAAGTGTTTAGCTTGGTGTCTGTGTAAAGAGGAAGTGTTCAGTATTTTATCCCTCATCTTGCTCTCCCAATCTCTATTGGCTGTGTTCTGTGTAAATGACATTATTTGGTAAAATTTGTAGTTTCCTTTTCTTGTCAATATTTAACAGAAACCCTCAAGTTAAGTAGGTAAACTATTTGAACAGATAATGCACAAGGAAGATGTGTTATAAATATTCAAAAGCATGTTCACACTCACTAATAAATGTGCTACAGATTTAAAAAAAGAACAGTGAAGTCTCTTTTTTGTTTTTTTAAATTATGATTAAAAATGTGATATCCAGTTTTGGTGAGAATTCTATGAGGTGGAAATTCCAACATAGGGCTTCTGGGAGGGTAAATTGAAATGATTTTTCAGGAAGAAATTTAACAATATGTACTAAAACCATTTAAAATGTTTTCACTCGGTGGTTAAGTAAAATAATTAAAAATCTTATAATGGGGAGTGATGTATCTGTAAAGATTATGCTTATTAATGCTTGTTTTGTCACATGAGAGATTGTTTTATGACTGAAAGTTAATGTGAAAAGGAAAGAAAACTGGTGTATGCTATATAATAAGGACTCCCTTGTGCAAAACTTATCAGCATAGAAAACATTGACATGAAATGTACCCAAAATGTTATGACTAATAGCCCTGCACCCCCAGGGATGATTAATTTGTATTTTATGCATTTATGCATTAAGAAAATTAAACATTAGCAAAAGTGTTATTACAAATAAAATTCTATATGTGTTTAGAGCATTTACATTTACAAGATATTTTCATAAGATTATCTTTTGTGGTCTCAACAGCTTTTTGAAGTAAGCATGGCAGAGATTTTTATTCTTATTTTTTAGATGGGTTTACAAAGAGGCTCAGAGAGGTTGTTTGACTTACTGTCATCCCTTGGTGTCTGTAGGGGATTGGTTTCAGGAATCTCCATGAATATAAAAATCTGTGGATGCTCAAGTCCTTTATATGAAATAGCATAGTATTTGGAAATAACCTACACACATATTCCTGTATACAGCTGACCCACGAATAACATGAGTTTGAACTGTGTGGGTCCACTTACACTTGGATTTTTTTCACTAAGTACATACTATGGTACTACTCAATCCTTGGTTGGTTGAATCATCTCCAGATTACTTATAATACCGAATACAATGTAAATGCTATGTAAATAGTTGTAAATACAATGTATATACTACGTAAATACTTGCTGGCGTGTGGCAAATTCAAGTTTTCCTTTTTGGAACTTTGTGGAATTTTTGTTTTTTAAATCCTTGGTTGAATCTGCAGATGGGGAACTGGCAGATATGGAAGGCTGACTGTACTTATTACCACATAATTAGCAGTTGGAATCTTTGGGCCTAAAATCTGGGCAAAATGATGTTATTATCAAAAAGCTTTGAGTTTAAATTCTGCTTCCGGAGAACAGGATGAGCATTAGATGAGGTGCAGGGGAAAGCCTGATGCCTGGCTCACAGAAACTCTTCAACAAATGTTCTTCTCCCTTCTAGGCTTACTCTACAGGACGATGACCCCACCAGTCTAATCCCCCTGCACCTCACTGAGCTTGACCTGCTCATCACCTAACAAGATGCCTTGGGAATGAGAGATGGGGAAGCTCTAGGCTGCTAGGATGTGCTCTCCATATGTTTGGTTCATATGGTCAAGCCTTTACTCACTTCTTCCAGCCTCATCCGGGTTTGCCTGTCTGTGGGGATAGAGGTCTTGGCATCTAAGGAAAGGGGTGTGTCCATCACACCCTTGAAATAACGTGTATCTGTGAGAAGAGAAAAAGTTTAAGTTCATACTTTACATGGCTCAGCATATTATAATTTATAAACTATTTGCCTATCTACAAACTCATTGAATCATCACAATATAGGTATGAGGCAAGTAATTCTACTTCCACTTAACGGATGAAGAGACTGAGGTTCAAAGAGGAGAAGTCACTTCTCTTGGTCCATACACATAAATGTCAAAGTCTGGACCTGAACATTCTTCATTCTCTTATCCACTTGGAGAATCCTACTCATCTGTCAAGGCTTGGGCTGTGTCATGCCCTTCGAAAATCTTCCTAGACACCTGCACACCACCCTGGCTCTCTTTTCCATGTCATATACTTAACATACGCTTAATTATATACTTAACATAATTATATACATTATCTACTTAACTTATTCTATCATACTTATCTGTTTATCTGTCTTTCTGCCATTAGATTGTGACCTTCCTGAGAACATGGATTATGCTTTGTTTATGTTTATGTCACTTGATCAATCTTAATGTGATAACTGGCACACAGTACATACTCAGTAAATGCTTGCTGAGTAAATGAAGAAAGGAATATCATTATTATTTACAAGGTGATTCTCCCCAGTAGAGTCATTTTAGTAGATCAGGCTCTCAGAAATCACAAATGCTTTCTCTTTTCCCTTACAGCAGTGTGCTTTACCTAATGTTCAGAGAACTTGCTGGAGCTGCCCAAAACACCCCAGTTAGAAAGAGGCAAAGGTGGATTTGTAATAAGCTCTTCTTTCTCTTAAAAAGCTTGGTTTTGTTGCCATGCCCTAGTTGCACTCATATGCTGGTTACTGGCAAAACAGATCAGCCATATTAAAAAGTCTTCCCTTTTACTGTAATCTCCTCTATGCAAACTTTGTCTTAACAGGGATGTTGCCCACATTCCTGCTGGTCAATGTTCTGTCATGCTCATCAGTTGTTTCTAGGACTCAAGATGAGCATCATGATAATAATAACCAATAGTCACAGAGCTCTGACTCTGTGTTAAGTCCTCTGGTGAGAACTCAGCATGCATCATACATGTGATCTTCAAAAAACACGCTGGGGGTAAGTTCTCTTATTATGAACCCTGTTTTCTGATAGAGAAAATGATTTTTAGATGCTTGCTCAAGGTCACACAGCTAATAAGACATAGAGGCATGATTTCAAACTAGAGCTGTTTAATTCAGAACCTGCAGCTTTAGTTGCTATGCATTATTGCAGCACGGACATGCATTTTTAGATTTCAGCCCCCAAATGTTACCCGCATATTCAGATTCCTTTATAGGCCTGGCTGGTAAAATTTTCACTGATTGCTGTGCTTCTACCATGTGAAACTCAAGGTCTTCATAGTCCTCGTCTGTGTGGCCTTCTGCTCCATCGAGGACTGCTGCTAATTTCCTTCCCTAAGGAGGGAACGTTTGAGTGAGTCAAGGAAAGGTACAATAATGACAAAGATTATAGACTACCATGCTAGCTAGGGGAGTAATACGGATTCTCTTAGCTTGGAGTTAAAGATTTGAGAGTCTGGGATCTGAGGCAGTTAAATTCTTGTAGTAGGCAGAATTCTAACGTTATCCCTAGAATGACATCAGCGTTATGATGGTGTGAGACACTCCCTTTGTCTCTCCCCTTCAATCTACAACTAGTAAAACATCCATAACTCAACAAAGGTTCCTCTGCCCAAGACACCAGGACTCCAGAGAGATCCACATGTTTGTACATCTGAAGGTAGGTAGATCGGAATACATAGAGAGAGTATAATCAGGGGAACAGTAGAGGTGGTGCCCATAATCCTGACCCCCAGAAAACCTGGTGGCAGCAGCAGAGGTGGTACACGACTCTTATTTCCTGGCTACAGTGGTGCCCATGGCCATAAGGAACTGGGCAGCAGCAGCAGCAGCAGCAGGACCTGCAAACGCCAGGTGTGTGTGTGATTCTGGCACCCCCTGCCCATGGCTCCCCATCCCTTGCTACAGTAGCATTGCTGATAACTCAAGCAACACTGGACATGAAGATGCCAGTAGCAGCAGTGACATTGACATCAGCAAGGCACCAGTGATCCCAGAGGCATAAGCTGCAATGACAAGGGCACCAGTGAAATCTCTGGTAGAGGCAGTGGAGGGTGGAAACTGCTGATTCTCAAATAGGCAGCTCAGATAAGAAAAAACAAAAACGTGCTATAGCAGCACCTACTGAAAAACAAAAGAAAGGTCTCTAATTACCAATCTGTGGAACTCTTAGAATTAAAGTAATCAAAGCTTTACCTAAACAAGAGAGGTGTTTACTATTTCAAATGCACTAGTAGAGGAACAACTCATCAAGCACCATGAAAAACCATGGTAACACAGTATCACAAAATGAATATGACAATTATCCAGAAACCAAATTTAAGTCACAGGAGACTGTGATCTAACTGGTAGAGTTAAAAATAGCTGTCATGAGGAAACTCAACAAGCCATAAGAAAACTCAGAAAGGAGTTCAATGAGCTCAGGAATAAAACCAATGACAGAAGGAATACTTTACCAAAGAGACTAAAACTCTAAAAAATAATCAAACAGAAATTCTGGAGCTTGAGAACTCAGTAAATGAGATGAAGAATACATTAGAAAGCACTGGGAATAGAGCAGATAATGTGGAAGAGAGAATCAATGAGCTCAAAGATAGAAATTTAAAAATGATTCAGGTAGAAGAGGAGAGAGAACTAAGATTTTTTTAAAAAATGAAGAAATTCTATAAGAATTATCTGATTGCATTAGAAAAAAGCACCATAAGATAGCGGGTATACCGGAAAAGGAAGAGAGGGAGAAAGGAGTAGAGAGCTTATTTAAAAAAATAATAGCTGAGAACTTCCCAAACCTGAGGAAGGAACTGGATATACAAGTCCACGAAGCTAATAGAACACCTAATTATCTTAATGCAAAAAGACCTTCTCCAAGACACATTATATTAAAACTGTCAAAAGTCAATGATAAAGAAAGAGTAATAAAGGCACTCAGGGAAAAAAAAGACAGTAACCTACAAAGGTACTCCCATTTGGCTATCAGCAGACTTCTCAGCAGAAACTCTGTAGGCCATGAGAGAAAGGAATGACATACTCAAAATACTGAAAGATAAAAACTGTGAGCCAAGAATACTCTATCCAGCAAAGTTATCTTTCAGATATAAAGGAGAAATAAAGGCTTTCCTAGACAATAAAACCTGAGGGAGTTCATGACCACTAGACCTGCCTTACAAGAAATGTTGAAAGGAGCTCTTCTACTTGAAACAAAAAGGTAAAAGTATACAAAACTTTGAGTAATGTGATAAAGAGAGAGAATCAGAAAATTTCAACTCTATATCAGAATAGGTTAACACTTAATTATAGCATAAAGGTTAAAGGAAAAAACATTAAAAATAACTATAGCTACTTAAATTTGGTAATGAACTCACACCATAAAAAGGGAAGTTTTTGTGGCAACAAAAATATGAGGGGGAGAAGAAAAGGATACAACCTGTATAGACAAATGAACATAAGACTAAACAACATGCTACTGAACAAATATTGGGTTAATGGAAAAATTCAAAGGAGAAATAAAAAAAAAAACACATGAGGACAAATAAAAATGAAAATATGACATACCAAAACCTATGTATGCAGCCAAGCAGTACTAAGAGGGAAGGTAGCAATACAGGCCTACCTCAAGAAATAAGAAAAATCTTGAATAAATAATATAACCTTATACATAAAATAGCTAGAAAAAGAAGAGAAAACAAAGCCCAAAGTCAGTAGAAGGAAGAAAATACTAAAAATTAGAGCAGAAGTAAATGAAATAGAGAAAAAAAGACAACAGAAAAAGGTGAATGAAACTAAGACCTGCTTCTTTGAAAAGATAAATGAAATGGGCAAACCTTTAGCTAGATATACTAAGAAAAAATGAGAAGGCTTAAATAAATAAAATCTGAAACAAAAGAGAAGTTACAACAAATACCACAGAAATACAAAAGATTATAAGAGACTACTATGAATAGCTATATGCCAACAAATTGGATAACCAAAATGAAATGGATATAAATTCTTAGAATTATATAACCTTCCAAGATTGAATCATGAAGAACCAGATTTTCTGAATAGACTGATCCCTAGTAAGCAGATTAAAGCAGTAATCAAAAACATTTCAAAAACAAAAGTCCAGGAGACATTCAAGATGGAGGAGGAGTAAGACGTGGGGATCACCTTCCTCCCCACAAATGCATCAGAAATACATCTATATGTGGAAAAACTCCTACAGAAAACCTACTGAACACTGACAGAAGACCTCAGACTTCCCCAAAAATATATACATTTTTTCCTTTTCCTCTTTTTGTGAGTGTGTATTTGTATGCTTCTTTGTGTGATTTTGTCTGTATAGCTTTGCTTTTACCATTTGTCTTAGAGTTCTGTCTGTCATTTTTTTTTTTTTTAGTATAGTTTTTAGCACTTATTACTATTGATAGATATATTTTTTGGTTTGGTTGCACTTTCTTTTTTTATTACTTTAAAATTTTTGAAATTTAAAAAATTCTTTATTTTAATAACTTTATTGTATTTTATTATATTTTCTTTCTTTCTTTCTCTTTCTTTCTTCCTTCCTTCCTTTCCTTCTTTCTTTCTTCTTCCTTTCTTTCTTTCTTTCTTTCTTTCTTTCTTTCTTTCTTTCTTTCTTTCTTTCTTTCTTTCTTTCCTTCCTTCCTTCCTTCCTTCCTTCCTTCCTTCCTTCCTTCCTTCCTTCTTTCTTTCTTTCTTTCTTTCTTTCTTTCTTTCTTTCTTTCTTTCTTTCTTTCTTTCTTTCTTTCTTTCTTTCTTTCTTTCTTTCTTTCTTTCTTTCTTTCTCCCTTTTCTTCTGAGCCATGTGGCTGACAGGGTCTTGATGCTCTGGCCAGGTGTCAGGCCTGAGCCTCTGAGGTGGGAGAGCTGAGTTCAGGACATTGTTCCACCAGAGACCTCACGGCTTCATGTAATATCAAATGGCAAAAGCACTCCCAGAGAGCTCCATCTCAATGCTAAGACCCAACTCCACTCAACGAGCAGCAAGTTACAGTGCTGGACACCCTATGCCAAAAAAACTAGCAAGACAGGAACGCAACCCCACCCATTAGTAGAGAGGCTGCCTAAAATCATATTAAGGTCACAGACACCCCAAAATACACCACCAGACGGGGTCCTGCCCACCAGAAAGACAAGATCCAGCCTCATCCACCAGAACACAGGCACCAATCCCCACCACCAGGAAGCCTACACAACCCACTGAACCAACCTCAGCCACTGGGGGCAGACACCAAAAACAACGGGAACTATGAAACTGCAGCCTGTGAAAAGGAGACCCCAAACACAGTAAGTTAAGCAAAATGAGAACACAGAGAAATACACAGCAGATGAAGGAGCAAGGTAAAAACTCACCAGACCAAACAAATGAAGAGGAAATAGGCAGTCTACCTGACAAAGAGTACAGAGTAATGATAGTAAAGATGATCCAAAATCTTGGAAATAGAATGGAGAAAATACAATAAACGTTTACCAAGGAACTAGAAGAACTAAAGAGCAAACAAACAATGATGAACTACACAATAAATGAAATTAAAAATTCTCTAGATGGAATCAATAGCAGAATACCTGAGGCAGAAGAACGGATAAGAGACCTGGAAGATAAAATAGTGGAAACGACTGCCACAGAGCAGAATAAAGAAAAAAGAATGAAAAGAATTGAGGACAGTATCAGAGACCTCTGGGACAACATTAAACGCACCAACATTCGAATTATAGGGGTCCCAGAAGAAGAAGAGAAAAAGAAAGGGTCTGAGAAAATATTTGAAGAGATTATAGGTGAAAACTTCCCTAATATGGGAAAGGAAATAGTCAAAAGTCCAGGAAGCACAGGGAGTCCCATACAGGATAAATCCAAGGAGAAACACACCAAGACACATATTAATCAAACTATCAAAAATTAAATACAAAGAAAAATATTAAAAGCAGAAAGGGAAAAGCAACAAATAACATACAAGGGAATCCCCATAAGGTTAAGAGCTGATCATTCAGCAGAAACTCTGCAAGCCAGAAGGGAGTGACAGGACATATTTAAAGTGATGAAAGGGAAAAACCTACAACCAAGATTACTCTACCCAGCAAGGATCTCACTCAAATTTGATGGAGAAATTAAAACCTTTACAGACAAGCAAAAGTTAAGAGAATTCAGCACCACCAAACCAGCTTTATAACAAATGCTAAAGGAACTTCTCTAGGCAGGAAACACAAGAGAAGGAAAAGACCTACAATAACAAAACCAAAAAAGTTAAGAAAATGGTAATAGGAACATACATATTGATAACTACCTTAAATGTAAATGGATTAAATGCTCCAACCAAAAGACACAGACTGGCTGAATGGATATAAAAACAAGACCTGTATATATTCTGTCTACAAGAGACACACTTCAGGCCTAGGGACACATACAGACTGAAAGTGAGGGGATGGAAAAAGTTATTCCATGCAAATGGAAATCAAAAGAAAACTGGAGTAGCAATTTTCATATCAGAAAAAACTGACTTTAAAATAAAGACTATTACAAGGGACAAAGAAGGCCACTACATAATGATCAAGGGATCAATTCAAGAAGACAATATAACAATTGTAAATATTTATGAACCCAACATAGCTGCACCTCAATATGTAAGGCAAATGCTAACAGCCATACAAGGGGAAATCGACAGTAACACAATCATAGTAGGGGACTTTAACATGCCACTTTCACCAATGGACACATCACCCAAAATGAAAATAAATAAGGAAACACGAGCTTTAAATGATACATTAAACAAGATGGACTTAATTGATATTTATAGGACATTCCATCCAAAAATAACAGAATACACTTTCTTCTCAGGTACTCATGGAACATTCTCCAGGATAGATCTGTCTTGTGTCACAAATCAAGCCTTGGTAAATCTAAGACAATTGAAATCATGTCAAGCATCTTTTCTGACCACAACGCTATGAGAGTAGATATCAATTATAGGAAAAAATCTGTAGGAAAACTACTAAATAACCAAGAGATCACTGAAGAAATCAAAGAGGAAATAAAAAAATACCTAGAAACAAAAGACAATGAAAACACGATGACCGAAAACCTATGGGATGCAGCAAAGGCAGTTCTAAGAGGGAAGTTTATAGCAATACAATCCTACCTTAAGAAGCAAGAAACATCTCAAATCAACAACCTAACCTTACACCAAAAGCAATTAGACAAAGTAGAACAAAAAACCCTCCAAAGTTAGCAGAAGGAAAGACATAATAAAAATCAGATCAGAAATAAATGAAAAAAGAAATGAAGGAAACAATAGCAAAGATCAATAAAACTAAAAGCTGTTTCTTTGAGAAGATAAACATAATTGATAAACCACTAGCCAGACTTATCAAGAAAAAAAGGGAGAAGACACAAATCAATAGATTTAGAAATGAAAAAGGAGATGTAACAACCGACACTGCAGAAATACAAAGCATCATGAGAGATTACAACAAGCAACTATATGCTAATAAAATGGACAACCTGGAAGAAATGGACAAATTCTTAGAAAAGCACAACCTTCTAAGGCTGAAGCAGGAAGATATAGAGAATATAAACAGACCAATCACAAGCACTGAAATTGAGACTGTGATTAAAAATCTTCTGACAAACAAAAGCCCAGGACCAGACGGCTTCACAGGCAAATTCTGTCAAACATTTAGAGAAGAGCTAACACTTATCCTTCTCAAACTCTTCCAAAATATAGCACAGGGAAGAACAGTATCAAACTCATTCTATGAGGCCACCATCACCCTGATACCAAAATCAGACAAAGATGTCACAAAGAAAGAAAACTACAGGCCAATACCACTGATGAACATAGATACAAAAATCCGTAACAGAATACTAGCAACAGAATCCAGCGACATATTAAAAGGATCATACACCATGATGAAGTGGGGTTTATCCCAGGAATGCAAGGATCCTTCAATATATGCAAATCAATCAATGTGATATACCATATTCACAAATTGAAGGAGAAAAATCACATGATCATCTCAATAGATGCAGAAAAAGCTTTCAACAAAATTTAACACTGATTTATGATAAAAACTCTCCAGAAAGTCGGTATAGAGGGATGTTACCTCAACATAGTAAAGGCCATATATGACAAACCCACAGCCAACATCATTCTCAATGGTGAAAAACTGAAACCATTTCCTCTAAGATCAGGAACAAGACAAGGTTGTTCACTCTCACCACTATTATTCAACATTGTTTTGGAAGTTTTAGCCACAGCAATCAGAGAAGAAAAAGAAATAAAAGGAATCCAAACTGGAAAAGAAGTAAAGCTGTCACTGTTTGCGGATGACATGATACTATACATAGAGAATCCTAAAGATGCTACCGGAAAACTACTAGAGCTAATCAATGAATTTGGTAAAGTAGCAGGATAAAAATTAATGCACAGAAATCTCTTGCATTCCTATACACTAATGATGAAAAATCTGAAAGAGAAATTAAGGAAACACTCCCATTTACCATTGCAACAAAAAGAATAAAATAGCTAGGAATAAATCTACCTAAGGAGACAAAGACCTGTATGCAGAAAACTATAAGACACTGATGAAAGAAATTAAAGACGATACAAACAGATGGAGAGATATACCATGTTCTTGGATTGGAAGAATCAACGTTGTGAAAATGACTATAATACCCAAAGCAATCTACAGATTCAATGCAATCCCTGTCAAACTACCAATGGCAATTTTCACAGAACTAGAACGAAAATTTTCACAATTTGTATGGAAACACAAAGACCTCAAATAGCCAAAGCAATCTTGAGAAAGAAAAACGGAGCTGGAGGAATCAGGCTCCCAGACTTCAGACTATACTACAAAGTTACAGTAATCAAGACTTATGATATTGGCACAAAAACACAAATATAGATCAAAGGAACAGGATAGAAAGCCCAGAGATAAACCCTGACACATATGGTCACCTTATTTCTGATAAAGGAGGCAAGAATATACAATGGAAAAAAGACAGGTTTTTCAATAAGTGGTGCCGGGAAAAGTGGACAGCTACTTGTAAAAGAATGACATTAGAACTCTCCCTAACACCATACAGAAAAGTAAACTCAAAATGATTCAAGACCTAAATATAAGGCCGGACACTATAAAACTCTTAGAGTAAAACATAGGCAGAACACTCTATGACATAAATCACAGTAAGATCCTTTTTGACCTGCCTCCTAGAGAAATAGAAATAAAAATGAAAATAAACAAATGGGACCTAATGAAACTTAAAAGCTTTTGCACAGCAAACGAAACCATAAAAAGACGAAAAGACAACCCTCAGAATGGGAGAAAATATTTGCAAATGAAGCAACTGACAAAGGATGAATCTCCAAAATTTACAAGCAGCTCGTGCAGTTCAATATCAAAAAAAATAAACAACCCAATCCAAAAATGGGCAGAAGACCTAAATAGACATTTCTCCAAAGAAGATACACAGATTGCCAGCAAACACATGAAAGGATGCTCAACATCACTAATCATTAGAGAAATGCAAGTCAAAACTACAATGAGGTATCACCTCACACCAGTCAGAATGGCATCATGAAAATATGTACAAACAATAAATTCTGGAGAGAGTGTGGAGAAAAGGGAACCCCCTTGCACTGTTGGTGGGAATTTAAATTGATACAACCAGTATGGAGGTTCCTTACAAAACTAAAAACAGAACTACCATATGACCCAGCAATGCCACTACTGGGCATATACCCTGAGAAAACCATACTTGAAAAAGAGTCATGTACCACAATGTTCATGGCAGCTCTATCTACAATAACCAGGACATGGAAGCAACCTACATGTCCATCAACAGGTGAGTGAATAAAGAAGATATGGCACATATATACAATGGAATATTACTCAGCCATAAAAAGAAATGAAATTGAGTTATTTGTAGTGAGGTGGATGGACCTCAAGTCTGTCATACAGAGTGAAGGTAAGTCAGAAAGAGAAAACAAATACCGTATGCTAACACATATATATGAAATCTAAAAAAAAGTAAAAGGTTCTGAAGAACGTAGGGGCAGGACAGGAATAAAGATACAGATGTAGAGAATGGACTTGAGGACATGTGGAGGGGGAAGGGTAAGCTGGGATGAAGTGAGAGAGTGGCATGGACATATATACACTACCAAATGTAAAATAGATAGCTAGTGGGAAGCAGCCACGGTGCTTTGTGTCCACCTAGAGGGGTGGGATAGGGAGTTTCGGAGGAAGACGCAAGAGAGAGGAGATATGGGGATATATGTATAGGTATAGCTGATTCACTTTGTTATAAAGCAGAAACTAACACACCATTGTAAAGCAATTATATTCCAATAAAGATATTAAAGAAAAAATGAGCAAATCAAATACAACAATACATTAGGATCATACACCACGATCAAATGAGATTTATTCCAAGGATGCAAGGATAGTTCAATCTGCAAATCAATCAACACGATACACCACATTAACCAAACGAAGGATAAAAAAATCACATATTGACTTCAATAATGCATAGAAGTATTTGACAAGTTTCAACATCTGTTTATGATAAAAACTGAATAAAATGAGTATAGGAGGCATATACCTTAACATAATAAAGGCCATATATGACAAACCCACAGTTAACATCATACTCAACCAGAAGTGTCTTAACTGAGATCATGAATGTAAAATTTTTAGCAAAATACCTGATGGTCAGCACTCACTAAGCACTAGTTGTAAATATTATTATGACTGCTACTGTAATAACAACTACTATTAAAAAAAGCTTGAGATAAGAGAAGGTCACCAATCATGGTTTGTTCTCCTCCCTTTAAAGTCTTTCTAACATTTGTTAAGTACTTTATATGTGTTAGGTGCTTTCTGTACCCTATTTCATTGTATAAGCAGAAATATCTATGAGGTGATTTTACTATAGTGTAGGAACCTGGAATTAGATAGGCTTGAGTTTAAATTCTAGGTCGGCATTATTCTCATTCTGAAATATATTTAGACAAGTGCTTTTGTAGTCCCAAGCTTCCAAGTGTATGTCTTTTTTTTATCATCACTCTATCAAAGCAGTTTGGTAAAAGTAAAGACTAGTTACAGGATGAGTCTGCTTTCCAGGTAAGCAATAGCATGGGGGGACCTCACCAGGCCCCTATCTGGAGGACATTTTGGGCTCCACTTTGGCTCAAGGCAACTCTGCTCATTCAATGAAGAGGTATAGAATGCAATTTAGTAAATAAATCTGTGTTCTTCATGGGACAGCATGAAGAAGGAGATGGACCCACTGAAGACAACAATTTTGACTTTCAATGTGCTAGCCCTTGATTTTCCCAAGTGCTTCCTATGGAAAGCAAGGCTTGAGTCTTACATGAACAGAGGAATTAGGGAAGTTTTGAAGGGCCCGTTTATCAAACGTAAGGAGTTCAGGTGCAGGAGACCAGGGAGCGACATAGTGATTTAAGAGCAGGAACAGGTTAGAAGGGGAGAACTTGGTGACCCAAAGGAAAAAGATTACATCACTGAACACAAAGTTGGAGTAGAAACATTTGCATATTTGCGCTCATGCTGTGCCCCCAGCAACAGGTCATTATAGCCCTGAAACCCTGCCTACTTGGTCAGGTCTCAGGAGGTAAGCAGGGATCAGACTGGGAGTTCTTGGATGGGAAACCAGGTGAGATTTGTCTGCTTAGTGTTAGCATGGATCCAAGATGGAGTCATCCTATCCTAGATCTAAACTGTGAGTCCACTTTATGATCTTGGGGAGGTTACTTAACCTCCCTTACTTCAGTCTGTAAATTGGAGAAGGCTAAAGTTACCTTATTTGGTTGCAGTCAGAGATTAATTGAGCAAATTGTATATAAAGGTTCTACTTTGGTGCCTGCCCATGACAGGAGCTCAGGACATGTTAGATCCCTTCTCTCTAGTTGACGTGCTGAGTATCAGTGGAGCTGAGTGCCCATGGCAAAGCAAAGATGCTGGGAGGTGCACTCCAGGAGTTTTCACAATTGACCTGGCAGAGTGAGTGAGGTGACTGGGCTGTTCTCCTCCAGAACTGCACACAGAAGTGAGCTCTGAGTTGAAGCACCAGTATTTGCCTCCTTTGGGATTTGACAGATAGACATTTTTGCAAGGACATCATTTTTATACTATTATGGCAACCAAGACTCCTCAGAGCATAGTCTCTTTGGGAAAGCCTTGGACCTGCTGGAAGAACTGGAGATGTGAGACAGAGCCCATCTTTAGTCCTGTCACCTTGCTAGACTTCATGGGCTCAGGGCACAAAGGGACGCCAGCAGGAACAGCAACCACCGCTCCAGGTCTGAAGAGAATCTACATCAGACCCTCAGAAACTTGTCCCCAGGACCAAATATAAATATTTTGGTTTTTTTTTTCCAGAAAGAGAAAGGGACAGAGTTTTATTTTAAATATAATGCATTACATCTATTTATCTGTTAACCTATCTAGTATCTGTCTACTGTCACTATCAGGGTTCTTACTAAAAGCTCAGTATATATAAGCCTTATACTTTATAAAATATTTTGTGACTGATTGATTCATCGTGTGTATGTGTGTGTGAGTGTGTGTCCTGGGATGAAGAGCCATAGCTTTAATTTGATTTTTTTTAAACTTATTTATTTATTTATTTTTATTTTTGGCTGTATTGGGTCTTTGTTGCTGCGTGCGGGCTTTCTCTAGTTGAGGTGAGCAGTGGCTACTCTTTGTTGTCATGCGTGGGCTTATTGCAGTGGCTTCTCTTGTTGCGGAGCATGGGCTCTAGGCATGTGGGCTTCAGTAGTTGTGGCACATGGGTTCAGTAGTTGTGGCGCACAGGCTTAGTTGCTCCAAGGCATGTGGGATCTTCCCAAACCAGGGCTCGAACCTATGTCCCTTGCATTGGCAGGCGGATTCTTAACCACTGTGCCACCAGGGAAATCCAAATTCTTAAAGAAGTCTTTCAAATAGTAAAGAACCAATGATTTTACAGGTAAATCCTGTCTATCTATCTATCTATCTATCATCTATTTATCATCTATCTATCTCTATCATTTCTATCTATCCCATTTATCATCTATAGATAGGTTAGTTAAAAGTATTCAAATTATGTAAATTATAATTTAACAATTAAATTATTTATAGTATTAGATATCTGATTTCATGTTATAAATTTAAAATTTTCTTGTCATTAAACTTCTTTGTAAATATTATTAATGACTTCATAATATGAATATATCATAATACATTCAATGATTCTTCTATTATTGAATATTTAGCATGATCCTAGTGTGTTGCCATTTAAAATATATTATAAAATATAAATGAGTATTTAAATATTAATCCACATTTTAGCTTAATTCTTTAATTTAAATTCCCAACCATAGAATTATGGGGCCTAAGAAAATGGACACTTTTATATTTGTTAGTTAATATTATGAAATTGCTTTCCAAAGAGTTTCTTGCAATTTAAAATTTCACCATGAGTTTTAGGAAGTGATTTTCTCATCACACACTTGCCAGCACCATGTGTTGGTATTTTCACCTTATTCAATCTTCACAATGGCCATTGTGAGTTAATTTTTGTCTTTATTGTATAGTTGAGGAATGGAAATGTAATGTTTTTCCCTTTCTCTATATTAATGCCTCAATATTTATTTATTTTTCCAGTTTTACTGAGAAATAATTGACATACATCACTGTATAAGTTCAAGACATACAGCATGATGATTTGATTTACATATATTGTAGGAATACAGTTTTCTACCCAAGAACTGAAATGCAGTTTTCTCTGCCAGGGAATTATGCCATTTGGAAAAGTTTAATTGTTTTAAATTCACTAAGTACCTTGATAAAAGCCACTTACTTTGTAAATATCAAACACTGACAAAATAGGTAAGGAAAGCAGCTGACTTACGCCATCAAGAAGAGGCTCATTAATAGTCTGGTACTGGCCTGCCAACAAAAAGAGACCAAAATGTTATTGCAAAACATTGGGAAGACTGGGCCCTTGTTTTTCTCCAGCAATCTTGTGCTCATTTCAATTAATGTTTCTTGACTGTAATTGCTCAAAATGAAGTGCACATTTCCATGCTTCTCATTCTATCAGCTGCTCTTACATAACAGGGCCAATGGAAAAGGAGGAAAGAGAATCAATTCCCGACTAAGAAGCCTTTCCACAGCAAGCTAGCCTTCTCGTTGAAAGGGAAACAATGTTAGAAGGAACGCTGCCCCCCAATCAGTAGCACCCAAAGTGATGACCCAGCAGCATCTCAGCCAATGACCACATGTGTTTTCCCCTTGCCCTCTGGCACACGTTGCATTTGCAATAATCTGTCCACACATTGTCTTCTTGAACAGACTCTACATATTTTAAGAGTAGGGGCCATATCTACTTATTCATCTCTCCCTGACTTGAGGTGCAGGGCCCTCTTGACCAAATCAGTTCTTTTTTTTTTTTTTTGCGGTACGCGAGCCTCTCACTGTTGTGGCCGCTCCCGTTGCGGAGCACAGGCTCCGGACGCGCAGGCTCAGCGGCCATGGCTCACGGGCCCAGCCGCTCCGCGGCATGTGGGATCTTCCCGGACCGGAGCACGAACCCATGTCCGCTGCATCGGCAGGCGGACTCTCAATCACTGCGCCACCAGGGAAGCCCCAAATGAGTTCTTGATAGGAGTTTGATGAATAAATCTTGTTCAGCAGATGTTTCTTGACACTCAACTTCCTCCCTTGGACTTGTTCTATGAAAGATTGCCGGAAGGTCATCTGGTGTACTCAGTGCTCGATGTTTTACATTTTACCCTCAGATTATGCAAAACCACCAAAGAATTGCTCACATGACCTGCAGGTTTTTTTGCTTCCTCATACACTTCATTTTCCTAAATTGCAGTATAATTTCATGCTGTTAGTCTGAATTTGGGAACATTGTAGGCAGGAAATGTTCTTATCATGTTCTCTTTATTAGCACATATGTGAGAAGTTTCTAGTAGGTTTCAGGACCAGAAGCTGCACACTTCTTTGCTTTGATTTAATGGAAAGCATCAATCTTAAAAGAGATCACATTTCCCTTCCTCCTTCAGCTGTTAAGACTCTCAGGGCAAATCTCTAGCCTGCGTCCAAATAGTGCAGAGGACCATGGTATGATGTGTATTTCTACCTTTTGGTCTGGCTTCATCATGTTCTTAAATTTTGTCCTTTCACCCTGAATTCTCTTCCCATGCCAAAATACAAAATTAATAGCTGTGAATTTGTGCCAACATGCCAAAGTCTTCTGTAGGGTGTAATGTATAAATTAATGAAACTTTGGCTCAGTGGAAACACAGTTCTATGGAATTTTCCTAGGACCAGTGCATGGGGGAAATGTTAAGCCAGAGCTAATCTCCTTGAGATAATGAGCCAGGAGGGGGAGAATCCTGTCTGCACCTGCCACCAGTTACAGTCTATTCTGGTGGTAGGACCAGCAGCAAACACTACCCTGGGGCACTAATAACATCTCCCTGTCCCAGCACAATTACACCCATAGTGAGATCCCTGGCAGAGAAACCTACAGGTTTTCCAGCCCTTTAGCAATTTGTACTCTCTCATGAATTGGGTTAAATTAATAATGTCACCCATTAAACACCAGCTGGTCTGGCAGGCACAAATGAGCACAGACTTACTGGGGATCAGCTCTGGTACTTGTGATCTAGGAGAGCAGCTCCACTGTCTAATTCAGGGTTCAATATCATTTCATTTTAGGATATTGGCTTCATTGAACATAGTCATTATACCCACATTCTCATGGAGAGCTGTGAGGATCTCTTCTTTCAGCAGCATTGCAGTCTCAGACCCTCCTGGATTCCCCAAATATGCTACGTGCCACTTCTGGGTCTTTGCTCGTGTTGATTCCACCTGGAGTCCCTGCCTCCTCCATTTTGTTTTCCAAAATGCTCAGTAAACTTTGAGATCCTCCTGGGGCTTCACTTTCTGACCACTACAGGTCACTGTAATCTCACTGAATCAGTTACAGCTGTCATTTTCTGTTTTACTCACCGTTATGCAAATAAAAAGAAGCAGCGTCTGATTACTTCTTTGTTAAGTCCACTGCCCTTCTATAGGGAAGGAATTATCTTTTATCTCTATCTCCCTCAGTACCTACCTGTGTTATGAACAATGCAGAGTTCTGCAAATGCAATTTTAAAAGCATAGTTTTAAAACTGTAAATCAGCACGTGTCATTCATGGCCCATGAAACATAGTCCAGATTCCCTGCCGTTGCTCCCAGAGGCCAGCACAGCCTGCCGCCTGGCCTGTCTCTGATCTCATCTCTTTCTAGTTTCTTCCTCCTCTGAGCTCTAACCATATCAGCCTCTTTTTAAGTTCATCCAGTACATCTACCTCAGAGATGTCGCATGTGTCCCTGAATCCAGAAAGTTCTCTCCTCAGCTCTGCCCAGGCCTGGATACTTTTCACCCATCATACTGTGTCTGAAATGTCATCTCCCTGGACACTCCCTGACTACCAATCTCAGCTAAAAATTAAGGAGCACCTTCCAGCCCCGGTCATCACTAGCTCAGGCGCCTGGCAGTGGTGAGAATGCTGTGTGCTCACCAAACCCCCTTTCCTCTTCCTGTGGGCGCTTGGCTGGCCAATTCCTGGCATCCCTTGCACTGGGTGGTCTTGGCATGGAGCTATGGACACTGGGATGAGACAGGTGTGACGGATTCCACTCCAGGCTGGCCCGCTTGACTCTCCACCTCTCATTCCTGCCTCAGTGGCTGGCCAGAGGCAGAGGACCCCAAGGCCCTCAGGGATGATGCAGGCCACTGGGTAAAAGGAGAGTGAATCCCAAATGAATGTTTGGAAAAAGGCCTCCTTCAATTTACATTGGATTGTGATGTGAGCAAGAAATAAACCTTTATTTTATTAAACTACTAACGTTTGTAGTTTCTGCATTATAGATGTTAGTCCTCCTTGATGAATACACCCTGCTCAGCTTCTCCTTAGCATGTAAGAACAAAGCAAGCCAATGAATATATCACACAGTTACAGACGGTGGTGCCTGTCTCCCCCGAGGCAGTGGTGAGATTCCAGGCTCTTGATCACTCCTGTAACCCCGTGTATGGTAAGTGACAATAAATGAGCAGTCGGCTGTGGAAACACCCAGAGCTTGGAACCAGCGACAGAACTTTCAGTAGAACCTGATCCCCTCCCTTGCTGAGCGAACTTGAGATTGGCGCTCCCTCTTGCTGGGCCCAGATCCTCACCATAGTAACAGTCCCCCAAATTCTTCCCAGTCTTTGAGTCTTCCTGGAACTGAAGGATAGATTGGCTTCTCAGAGAGAGCCGTTTTTTAGAAAGATGAGGGAAGCTGCTTAGTAGCTTTCCACATCACCATCCTGGAAGGGTGATGGTGATGCTGTGACAGTGGAGGGTCCCTCATCGCCCTCTGGAACCAAACAGCCACAGAGAACAACTGATTTCTGCGTGACCCTCAAGGAAACATCTTTTTACAAAAGACAACATTTCCCTAACAGTTATTTTTAAGGGGGAAGTGAAGATGAATATATGTCATGTAAAGCTCGGGCGGTTTCCTGACTGACAGAGGCAATTACCCCAGACTTTAGTCGTGAACATGGACACCTCATGCCTGCAGAGGTGTGACAAAGGTGTACAACCAATGCCCATCAAATTTAGGTCCCCTGACCATTGGCATCTTGGATGCTTTATAAAAAAGAAAGAAAGAAAGCAAACTTGGTCCCCAGAACAAATCAATTGCTTTTTACACAAGCTCCTATGGTGATACTTATTCTGGTCTCAGAAGTCTGAGAATTAGTGACATAGAAGCTCTCACTCTTGTCCATTGGAAGGTGAGCCATGTGAGTTAAATAAAGTGAGGAAGAGAGACTCTCAGGCTATTTTCACGTATAAACACTTCCATGAACTTAAGCCCCTGGAGGTGCAAGGCTGGTGCCTTGCCTACGTCCCCATTTAGTACCTTTAAAGGGGCGGGGTAGCTGGCTGAGCACCCAAGTGCTATTGCCATGGGATAGGCAAAGGTGAAGAAAATCCCGAACTAGTCCCATGAAGAGAATATGCTTCCCTGGTGTGAGAAGAAGGGTAAAAGTAGGAAGCCTGCAGAGTTCTAGAACTTTCTGTTTCTCTAGGAAGGGAAATGAGTTAACAGGCCTTTCAGATGACTGTATTTCTAAACCAGACAGGTTCCCCAAGCGAAACCAGCTTCTGCTTTCATTTCAGTCATGAAACTTCAGAGGGAGAGGCACAGGGGGAGAGAGGAATGGTGAGGGTTAGGGTTGCCTCCAATTCCAGAGGCTGCCAGCTGGACTTATAAATATGTAGAAAAAAACAAGAGGCCAGTGAATCCCAACTTCCCGTCACTAAGTGCTCCAGAGCAGAGACCATTGTGTCTCCGCATATCCATTTTTCCCTTGCTTCTCTGTACTAGAACTCCTCCTGGTTGGCTGGGTACATGGCCACCTTGAGTAAGTCCTTATTACCTGTCCTAATCTTCATGTGGGCATGAGTTCAAGTTTTGGTTGATGGAAGAGGTGGAAAATCAACTCACCATTTCCAGGAAACTTTCTTGAGGGAAGTTATTGTGCAGCCTTCATTCCTTCTTCTCCTTCCCTTCATCCCTCCTGCAGCCCAGAGCGCAGACATCACTATTTTAGGAGATGGTATGGAGGCCAACTCGAGGCGGGGAGGGATGCAGGAGGGGCAGGGTCTCTGAGGACCCTGAGGAGAAGAGTTGCCAAACAGCCTTAGACTGCTTGCCTCTGGTCTTGACTTACAAAAAAAAATACATAAACATTTGTCATGTTTCAGCCCCACGATTTCTTTTTTAAAGTGTCTTGCAGCCTTAAATGTTTTTTTTTAATCAGTCTTGGTGCTCACCAATAACATAGCAGAGCCTCTGAGCAAAGGCATGGACACGTGTTTCACAGAAGCTGAATGAGAAGTTCTACGTTCAAATCCTGGCCGTTTCACTTTCTGGCCGTGTGACCTCAGGCAAGCTTGTAAGCCGGGTGGGAATAAGAGTATCTACCCCAAATAGCTGTTGAGAAGCGTATATAAATAGCTCCCTGGCTCAGTGCACCACTAAGGAATTGCTGTGTTCTGTGTTTCATGTCTTTTCAAGTTCAACTTCATGGCCAAATCTTTTTCACTCAATCCAGATCTTTAGATCTTCAGATCTATATCTTGGTCATTGTTTAGTGCCCATTTTCAAACAAAAGTATGTGCCTTTTCCAACATTCAGCTGTGTTGACGAGCACCAGTCAGTTCTTCAGAAGGGTTCTTCAAGCTGAGGTCCCTTCTAGCCATGAAGCTCTGGGATTCAATGACTGAGAAAACCGAGGCTGACAATATTTGGTGCCTAACTTAACATGTGTGCTATGATGGATCTGAGCTCTACACTACTGGTGTCTTTGCAAGTTCCCTAACTTCACTTGGGCTTCATTTAGCTGATCTATACAGCAAGGATAATAAAATCTGTACCTTACAACTAAATTAGATAAGTTTATAAAAGGTCTGGCACAAAGTAGAGACTCCATATATGTTAGTTTCTTTTCATTTTCTCTCATTCACAGATCCTAGGGCTTGCTGGTATCATGAGAGAACCCGTATACAAACTCTGAGCTCCACACTTACAGCCCTTGGTTCTTTCCTCTACAAGATGCTGCCTTTCTCCATTTTTATCTTTTAAAAACTTGAAAGTATTTGGGGATGGAGGGCATTGGCCTGATCTTCCTCTCACTATGGTGGAGTAGGATAGTTTACACTCTTTACCCTGGCAGTTCCCAAACTTTAGAACATCTTCAGCTTGGCATCGATCCATGGTTATAGGGAAAGGCAGGAAGGAATTTGCCTAGAGTTATTTTCACTGCCTCTGAGTAAAGGATTATGATGTCCAATAAGCCTTGACTATGACTTGTATAGTCAAGGGGAGCAGAGAAGGAAAAGGGAAGAAAAGAGGGAAGTAGGAAGGGAAAGAAAGAGACAGAAATAGAGATATAGAATATATATACACACATACAATGTATGTATGTTATATATCTATTATATATTGACTTTGTCATCTATCATCTATCTGTCTGTCTATCTATCTATCTACCTATGTATCTATCAGCTCAGTCATCTAGCACTTCTGGGAATTTCGGTTTTATTCACTGAACCACAGTCTCTTGATCTGAAGATTATAAACTGTGAATTCCAAGTCACAAATAGTCTAAACTCACAGTTACATGGGAAACATGTATTGGGAGTTGTGAGAACAGGCTTAATGTTCTCACTAGATGGCTCTTGGAAATTCACTTCCCTTTTCTAGTTCTTAGTTTTCTCATCTGTAGAGCACAGTTTTAGAATTTCAGACTAGCTGAGTCCCCAGAAATTTTCATTTTTATTTCCTTTTTTAAAAGCTTGTGGCCAAAGCTGGTTAGAGTGTCTGTCACATTAAGAAACTACCACAATTGGTTGAATGAATGGATGGATGGATGAATGAACGGTGATAGTTAAGGCAGCTGCCTCTTGGTGGAGACAACTTTGATAGTTTTCATCCACCTATCTATATATGTTTTTGCTTCAGCCAATGATTCTCAAAAGACTGTCCTAGAACTACCTGAATTAGAATTATCGTGTTAAAGGTAAGGATTCTCTGGCCTCACTATAGCTCTACCAAAACATAAACCCTGGCGTGGGCTTGATGATAAGCATTTTTCACTGCTGTCGTTCTGATACATGATGAATTGTGAAGACATTGTAAATCCTTGGGCATATCAACCTTAGATGATTTGAGTACTGGCTTGTGCTTACAAGAACTGGGTGGACACCTTTTCCCTGCAATTCAACTGTTAACGTTTCAATTTGTTTCTGTTCACCAATTTCCTCAACATCTTGGAGAGAACCAGCCTCTGATAAATTAACACAGGTACTGAATTATCTAGAAATGGCCAGAAGGAGGCACTGGATGCTCACATATTCCATACCCGCCTTTCCTCCCTCTAGTCCTAAAATTTGTATTAATTTTTCTTTCAGAAGTGGGAAAAAACAACGTTTAAGATTGATTTCCTGGGCTTCCCTGTTGGCACAGTGGTTGAGAATCCGCCTGCCAATGCAGGGGACATGGGTTCGAGCCCTGGCCCGGGAAGATCCCACATGCTGCAGAGCAATGAAGCCCGTGTGCCACAACTACTGAGCCTGCACTCTGGAGCCCACGAGCCACAACTACTGAGCCCATGCGCCACAACTACTGAAGCTGCATGCCTCGAGCCTGTGCTCCACAACAAGAGAAGCCACAGCAATGAGAAGCCCGTGCACCGCAACGAAGAGTAGCCCCCGCTCGCCGCAACTAGAGAAAGCTGATGCGCTGCAACAAAGACCCAACACAGCCAAAAATAAATAAATAAAATAAATAAATTAAAAAAAAAAAGATTGATTTCCTTAGGAAAAAACAAAACAAAACAAGTGTTCCTGGACAAAATGAAATTTCTTGCCTGTCTGAGTCAACCAATATACATCTTTATCAGTTTTTATTGTGTGTGGTAACTTAAGACAGAAAGCCTCACTTTCTAAATAGGGCTATCCTCTCAATTTCATTTTTTATTAAGTGGAAGGAGAAAATCTCCCGAGTTTATTTTATGGAAAAACATGACCCTGTTCTCTATATATCAACTTCATAGAAGATGTTGGTATTGACAGACAGATTGTCCAAGTTTGAATATGTGTCTGTCTTCTCCAGGCCTAGAGAATTTTTTTTTTGATAGATTGTTTTTAGTATACAAAAAAATGCTGCTGTAGAAAAATTATAAGATACAGGTAAGCAAAAAAGAGGAGAATAAAAATCACTATAATGTCCCCATACCAAGATAACTACTATAAATATTTGATTACAGAAAATCACTAACAACACATACACACATGATATAATCTATGTATATATGATCAAAATGTATGCACACTGTTTTCTTGCCTGCCCTTTCATATAATAGCATGCTATAACATACCCATCACTGAATATGCTTCAACGTCATCATTTTTAATGGCTGTGTAGTATTCTTTCATATAGATGCCCTACCACATTTTCAACAAATCCCATGGTAAAAAATTGCAAACAACTTGAAAGTATCTGGGAATGTTATAAATAGCACCACGATGAGCAGTCTCTTATGTGAATCATCATGTGCATCTTTAATTATATCCATTTTGTTATAGTGTAGTAGACACTGGCATTGGTGCCTAAGCTTGCATAGGCTGGGGTGGTGTGGTTTGCTAAGTATTTTTGTCAGGGTACAGATCTGAGTGCCTACGGGCAGGTCTGGGCAGCTTTATCTCAGTTGACTTTTGGGGGGTTTTGATTTGTTTTCTTTTCCCTGCTTGTGTCTCTAGAATGTTGTTAATGAAATGGAATCCCACCTGTCAGTTTTTTTTCTACCTTAAGGCAGGTGGAGAACGAGCCCAAAGGGGGAGGGGTACAGGTCACATTTATAATTCACCAGTCACCGAATCAGGTTAGCAACCTCATTTCCAAGCACCATCCCCTTTAGAATTCTCTACAGTCCCCCCAAGACTTTAAGTGGATGGTAGGAAGGTCTGAGAGGTGACAAGTAGTTGGAGGGGGGCTACTTTTGACACCAAGGACTCAGTACAGTTTGGAAACATCTACCTTGAGAGAATGTAGCATTTCTTAGGACCTGAGAAGCTTCAGAAGAAAAACACGTTCTGCAAGAGGGATTAGAGCTGGGTGCTCATTTGTCTCTTATTTATATTCCTACTTGCAGCATTGATTTTGCTTTTTCCTCCTTCTCCTCCCTGCTGTGCAAGCCACGCTGGGTGGCTGGGTGCTGCTTATATTCTCCAACATGTGCTATAATGAATCCTGTGAATTGATTTGCAGATGACATCACTCCCAATGCATCTATTGCTTCTTTGCACACTTCCTGTATTTCTCTCTCTCTTTTATTTATCTCTCTTTTATTATGGGCCGCACAGCTTGTGGGATCCTAATTCCCTCACCAGGGATCGAACCCAGGCCCTTGGCAGTGAAAGCGCAGTGTGCTAACCACTGGACTGTCAGGGAGCTCCCTATTTCTCTTTTTTTATGTCTCATTCCAGTCATTATTTCTAGCCACCAGTTTTCTAGTTAGTCCTATGGGACTTTCCTTGATATAATAATACTCCAATATGAGTATACTTTATTTTACTTTACTTTATAAAGTAAGTATATACTTTATTCAAACTTTAATGGCGTCTTACTCTGTGTCTAGTAACAGGAACTGGGCTCTGAAAAGAGATGCAGGAGAAGCATAAAATGTGGTTTCTGACCCATTCACTCACTCAACACATATTTTGGGGGGAGCCCATTATGTACAGTTTAGTTGAACGAACACTAATGGGTAGCCACAATACTGGCATTCAGGCAGACTTATACCCATTTTGCAGTTGAAGGAACTCAGGCCCACAGGGATCTGTGCTTCATCCAAGGCTGCACAGCTAAGAAATGGAGAGCCAGGATTCCCGTGCCGTCTGCCAGCCTCCAAAGCTGGGGATGTCACACACTTCCAGCCTGGGAGCCACCAGAGGGAAAGACCCTAAGTCACCAGTGTCACCTTGAACCGGCCAATAGTTTCATCCAAAGAAAAACAAAAGAATGGAAAGAAGAGTAACAGACTCCTGCTAACATTCCCACTGCTTAGGTGTCTGGGGGGCCCTGACTCACCTGTGACACTATGGATTCGAGGCCATGACCTAGGGCAGAAAAGAGAACCAAGGTAAGCGTCAGTTGCAAGCGATTCACCATCCTCCCCAGAGGAGTGGATAGTCATCAAACGCAGATCACAAATCAACTTATGGGACACTTCCTTTATGTTTGTGCTGTTCTAGACTGAAAGGAACATCTCATTACAGAGAACATAGAAAACTGCATGGAGAAGAAAATAACAGTCAACACCACAGGTGATATTTTGGCGAGTCTCAGGCATATATGTGCACGCGTGTATGAAGATGTCTTCATGCATTTCAATATACAGATGTCTAAAAATAATATAAAAGAATGTATAGGCTCCTGATGTTAAAAATGCATTGTAGATCTTTGTTCCTCGAAAACATGGTATTTATCAGCTGTGTGATTTTTGGGGAGGGAAATTAGGTTCCTGCTCATTTTTACAATTGTAAATCATGTTGCAGTGTGTACCTTTGCTGCAACATGATATCCTTTTTAATCTGATCTCTGAGTGTTTCCATGGAGAGACTCCATCAAGTGCAACTGCGATGAAGGTGTCTGATAATGATAATGTGGGTCTCCTAGGCCCCTTGTTTCATATCACTCAGGTGCCTTCTGGATGGGTTGAATGAATTTATATTCTTATCTACAGAGTGTGAAGTGACCATCTCAACATATCTTACCACCATTAAATCCACGACCATTTAAAACAACTTTTCCTACTTGCTTCCTTATTTTATCTGTTTCACTTCCCTGATGCCTAGTTAGATTAACTATTATTTATTTCAAACCGTTTTGGGCCGTTTGCATTTCTTCGGTGGTAAGTTATCTGGAAAGACCAACGAGGTCTTCTCCTGGCTGCCACATCCCGCCTTGGACAGTGTGATTTTGAAAGCACATTTCCCCTAGATTTGGGGCAATGATCTGAAAAGCCCTGGGGCAATGGAAAGCTCAGAAGGATGGGGCTTCTGTGAGCTTACTTGTTTGTGCCTTTAATAATCCCTTTGCATGGCACCTATCCTCTGAGGCTCTCAAAGTGCGTCACAGGAGCAATTAATTGAGCATCACAACACACGCCAGGTGTAAATATTTATGAGGCCTCATTGGTGGCTGCGACACCGGGCACAGAATAGTTAAACTAGGAGATAATAGTCACCAGGAGATCACAGCCCACGTGTCCCACTTCCAGCTCAGACTGTTGCTCTCTGCTCACCACGTTAATACTCAAAGTGATTCTGTTGGGTAGCTCTCCCTGTCCCAAGTTTATAGACGAGGAAACAGAGGACTCAGAGGGCTCCGTGACTTGCCCAGTCCCACGGGAAGCAAGAGAATTGCCACCAGCCTGTTGGACCCGCAGATCCTTGTTGCCTCCTGGGGCCCTTGCCTGCAGGCAGTGGAGAGTCATGCTTTGGAGGGATTTTGCAGCTGCCATCTGGGATGCTTTGTGGTTAGCTCTTGGTGCTCTTTCAAGTTGCCTGAGATGCTGCAGAAATTAACAGTAAATCAGTCAGGAAGGAGCAGATCATTTATCTGGGTCCTGAGAGATCTCTTTTGACACTTTCCACTCGCAGCCCCTTCCCTGACATCTTGGTCTTTGATTAGAGCCTCAAAAGACTCCCCAGACTTGCAGCTCCTGACATGTGACATGGAAATGACATGTTTCTGCGACTGTGTACAGGGAGCTTGACGCAGGCAGGGCAGGCCAGGCCACGGACAGAAAGCAGCGCCTCAGAGCAGGCAGGATGCAATCCTGAGCCCAGGGACTTTGAATACGAGGCACCCTCTTCCCGGGACCCTAGGAGGAGCTTCAGGGCTTTTGTTTGTTTGTTTGTTTGTTTTTGTTTTGTCACATTTTATCATGACACATCCAGGATTTATTTTTCAATCCATTGACGTATATCAGAATCATGTTGAAGATTAGACATGAATTGAGTTTTAAATCTGCTTCCACCACTTGACCTTAGTCTATGTTATTTCAAAGTCATTGTCGTTTCCTTCAGCATGTCAGCCCTATCACAATGCCCGTACTTTTCCATTGGATGACCTGAGATCATTTTTTTGTTTGTTTGTTTTTTCCTTAACTTTTTATTTTATATTGGAGTATAGTTGATTAACAATGTTAGATTAGTTTCATGTGTACAGCAAAGTGATTCAGCTATATATATACAGATATCTATTCCTTCTCAAATTCTTTTTCCATTTAGATTGTTACATAATATCGAGCAGAGTTCGCTGTGCTATACAGTAGTTCCTTGTTAGAACTAATCTATTTTAAATACAGCAGTATGTACATGTACATTGCTTATATGTGGAATCTAAAAAAATATGTTGCAAATGAACTTATTTACAACAAATCAATAGACTCACAGACTTAGAGGATGAACTTATGGTTACCAGGGGAGAAGAGTGGGGGCGAGGGATAGATTGGGAGTTTGGGACTGACATGTACACACTTCAGGTTTTAAATTAGGATTTCATCCTCCTTCCGACCTTGACCTCAGCTGACTTTTATTTTTATTTTATTTATTTTTCCCCTCGCCCGATTTTTAGAATCAAAGCTCACTAACGTTGAAAGTGTGTTGGAGGTAATGTCCAATTCGTGGTTCCAAGTTTCAGATTCTTGGAGGTGGGACTGAGGTCTTTGGACAGCTAAAAAGGGTGGATCTGAAGGGAAAAATGCCTGTTCAGGCACAAGCAAGGCTCAGTTCTGGCTGGTGGGATTTCCCCACTTTGCAGATGCAGCTAAAGCTTAGAAGAGAGAAGTGACGTGTCTAAAGTGGCACAGCAAGCAACTGAGCACCGGGATTGGCCTTATTAATTACTAGCCGATGCAACAACTCAGCCCACTGAGTTCCCCGCATCTGGAAGCTTCCTCCTAATTGTAAGGCTGTCTGGAAGCGGTTTATCTGCTGACTCCTCTTGGCGGGGCCCCGGAGCGATGGTGCTCATTCATATGTCGTATCCTCTGGGACGGTGCACCCCAGGGCCCTCTGTGTGTCACTGCAAGCCAAATGGATTAGCAGAGGAAGCAGTGGCAGAGCAGGGAACGATGTTGTTATTTCAGCTGAGCCTGAAAGCGGAGAGGGAGGCTGGAAGGAGGGGTCTGGGGAGGCGTGCCGGACTCCACGGCTCTGTCTGGCTGGAGTGCAGACAATATCTCGACACCGGCAGCTGACAAGCACTCTGAAAAGGCTCCTGTGTTAACACTCTTTGCAGCCTGACAGCCCAGGGTGATTAATGAAAGATGCTGCTTGCAAACTTGCTGGAGATTTGATGTGTTCTCTCAGTGCTCAAGGAAGGCCCATGTGTTAGCAAGCTGCCTCTTGCCAGGGAATTACAAAGATGCTCCCCGGCTTCCTTTAGTGAACAGCATCCATCACACGGCCACATGTGCACGAGCTGCAGCTGGATGGTGTGTAGCTTGGCAGCCATCCTTCCGCCCTTCCCACCCGCTTGCTCCTTTCTGCATCTGGGCCTGAGTGAAGCAGGTCTCCCTCTCTATTTCTGCTTGGACAGGCAGCCGTCCACGTGGTGGGCATGGAGCATGAACTGAACAAAGCTGGCCTCCAGAGGTTTGTGGTTTTCAATATTTAAGGCTCATTTTAAATGAAGATGTTCAATTTCTAAATTATTTTGAATTTTTAATACTTCTTAATAATTTAAAAGGTTTAATAATTTTTAAAGGATACTAAATTAAACTCCCCCCACCCTCGCTGCCTGGGAGAACTTGATCTGATGGAATGGGCAGAGTGCACCCATGTTCTCTTATCTATGGGAACAGAGTTTGGATGGTGTGTTATTCCAGTCCCATAGAGATGGGACTTGGTCCTGTCTCCAGGGTCAGGCTCCTGGCATGGAGACTAATTCCTCATCACATCCTTGAGTCTGGTGTGTGTGGGCCCCTCTGGGTCTCCCCAGGCACCCGCCACTGGTCCAGAATGCGGCAGCAAAACCCTTGGGGAATGGTTGGGGTGATTTCATCCCCCCCTCAAACCTCCAAGATTAACTGGCTCAGCTCCATACCTCACTTTAAGCTCTGCCCCTGAAAGGAAAAGACTAGAATAAAATTCTCTCATCTGGGGGAAGATGATTGATCTTTTTAAGAGTCAGTAAACTCGTTTTCAATATAAACCAGAAAGAAATGAAAATGGAGGTAAAGTTTCTAAATTCATTCTCATCTTCCTGCTCTTTGAACATTATCTACTCCATGTTGGGAATTGTGCACTTTACAGAAATCATTTCACCCAAACTTCCTAGCAATTCTTGTTGGACAGTATCTTTATCTCAGTGTTAGGGCTATGATGGGATGTTTATGCTGGATGGGACCACAAACTGGCCTTTTCATTTTGTAGATGGATTGACAGAGGCCCAGGTCAATCTCATGGGGGAGTCACTGGTGTCATGCGTCCCATCCAGTCTGTCTGATGGCAGGGCTCACCCTCTTCTCTCCACCTCTCTGAGGGAAGGGTAGGGTTTGCATCAGGGAGCCATGGGAGCTAAGGTGTGGAAATGCACAGTGAGCTTGGAGAGTAGGTAACCTGAAGGATAAGCTTGGAACGACTGTGTCAATCTCGAGGTGTCATGGAGCTTTGCAAGGCAGAGGATAAAGGATGCTCAGAGCCACATGTTAGGAAGGTGATTCAGGAGCGCATATGATGGAGTGGAAAGGGAAGGACTGGGATGTCACAGTCTTAGTAAGAGGTAATGACAGGCCTCAACACTGGGTGTTTTTCTTCCTCCCCATGTGGCCACCAAAGCTCTCTTCTGATCACCTAGCACCTGCCTGGTGGAACTCACACTTGTATCACCAGAACAGAGCACAACGCCGTTTCTCAAACCTTCTACACCAGGCCCCCAACTCCTAAAAGGGAGACCAGGTACGTAAGGCAGTGCCTGGAACATGGCTCGTACACAAAAACGTGCTGTTGAATGAGCATGAGGGAGAGGATGGATGAGTGGATGAAGGCAAAGTGCACAGGTGCAGGGGAAGCACAGGTAAGAGGGCATCCCTCGAGTAAGACAGCCTTGAGCCACACCGCAGTCCCTGTCGGGGTCTATACACAGACTCACCCTCCCCCAGCAAGGCCTGGAGCGTGCCCAGCACATTAGGAACCTGATACACGGGTGTGCACACCTCCCACACAAATCCCCCTGGGAATAGGTTTTTCACTTTCACTATAGATTCAACATTGGAGAACCTCTCCCAATTCCATATTCCTTTGAAGCAGATGAAATTCACACCAAGGTGGAATCAGATCAAGACTCATATTTAATAAGTGAAAAGTGGGTTCATTCTCTTTTTGGAGGGGTGATGGAAATATTCTTTTTTAAATTGTAGTATAGTTGATTTATAATGATTCAGGTGTACAGCAAAATGATTCAGTTATATATATTCTCTTTCAGATCCTTTTCTATTTTAGGTTATTATAAGATATTGAATATAGTTCCCTGTGCTATACAGTAGGTCCTTGTTGTTTATCTATTTTATATATAGTAGTATGTATCTGCTAGTCCCAAATTCCCAATTTATCCCTCCACCTCCTTCCCCTTTGGTAATCATAAGTTTGTTTTCTATGTCTGTGGGTCTATTTCTATTTTGTAAATGTTCATTTTATCATTTTTTTTAAATGCCACATATAAGTGATATCATATGATATTTGTCTTTCTCTGACTTACTTCACTTAGTATCTCTATGTCCATCCAAGTTTCTGCAAATGGCATTATTTCATTCTTTTTTATGAACATACAATATTCTAATGTATACATGTACCACATCTTCTTTATCCACTCATCTGTCAATGGTCGTTTAGGTTGTTTCCATGTCTTGACTATTGTAAATAGTGCTGCGATGAACACTGGGGCGCCTGTATCTTTCTGAATGAGAGTTTTTGTCTTTTCTGGGTATATGCCCAGGAGTGCGATGGCTGGGTCGTATAGTAGTTCTATTTTTAGTTTTTTAAGGAACCTCCATACTGTTTTCCATAGTGGCTGCACCAATTTACATTCCCACCAACAGTGTAGAAGTGTTATGGATTCATTTTTTGTGAAAGATGTCCTTGACTAGTTCTAAGAATCTCCTGTGTTCTATTTTGTTTTTACAAAAAAAATATTTGGGAGGATGCATCTCCCTGAAGCGATCCCGAGGGAAACATTGACAGTGTTTGGCATTATTCTGAACCGTAAAAAGCTCAAACCCCCCATGACCCTCTTGGCTGGGGGAGGTCCAACCCCACTCCTACCCCCTCAGCACCCTGCCCTAACAAGGCTCTTGGGCCTTCCCTCCTCTGAGCGCCTATGGCAGCACTGCTGGCTCTAATAGCATACTTAGTATAGTTAAAAAGCAGTGTAGAGTTATTAATTTCTTATAAAAATTTTATCTTAAATTTTACTTGGGTTTTTTCTTTCTTCAACTAGATTTTAAGTTTTTTGAGGACAGAAAGCATGTCTGGTAAGCTGTAATCCCTGTGTATAAGCTATCTGTGTTCCTGACAAATGTTGAAAGATGAAAACAAAATTATTTGGCAGTTTGATGGATATTCGGCAGACGAGTGAGTGGAGCAGAGCAGGATGCCTTGCTGTTCTACTCTAGCTGCAGTGGGCAGAGCAACTCCTGAGTCCACCATCCCCTCCACTCTCTCTCTGTCTCTCCCCTGCTTGTTCTGTCTTCTCTCTCTTCTTCCATTCTTATCCCTCTGTTAAAAGTTTCTTTTATCATCTATTTCAGGATTCAGTCTATGCCAGGCACTGGGAGTAGTACAACCTCACAGCATCCTGGTGCGTCCCGCTGGGTCCTGACTTTATTCTTCCTCCTTCCCCACTTTGTACTCCCCTCCTTTCAGCAATGTTTACGGAGCATCTCCTGCATAGGAGCTCCTTGTGGACAACCACAGAAAGATGGCGGGACACCACCCTATTGCATGCATCCTCTGAAAGCATCCTCTGTAAAGCTCTAAGCTTGTGAACTCTTTTGGGAGGACACTTTCTACAGGGGTCCAGAGGGAGCAGACACCCAGGGCAGCTGCAGAGAAGTCGAGAGAAGACCAGCAGCTGTGGCCGTCCGGCACGAGCTGTGACCTCAGGTGTGCCTGGCCAGGAAGGCTGGCACAGGGGCCTCCCTGTGCACGGAATACAACAGGGAGGCCGTCTCCTTGAGGAGTGGCCTGCTGGGATGTGAGAAATGACAGCCACCTGTACCTTGTCCTCTGGAGTTAACTGTTGCTGCAGGTCTTAGTGACAGCAGGGAAAAATCAATAGTCCATGAGGTGATGAATTGGGAAGGGTCTGAATGTGGGAAATGTGAGTGATACTGTTAGGAATAACTCCATCAGGAATGGAGGAGAAAGAGACTTGCACTTGGAGTGTGAACCTTGGCTTTGCTCCGTTCTCGAAAGTGGACTTGGGAAAGCCCTCCCCCTTCCGTTCCTTAGCCTCCTGGCTGGGCTCCCACAGGCCTGCATCTGCTTCTGTCCCACCTGTGGCACAGTATCTTGTGATCTATTATACATGCCTTTTTATGTTTGTCTCCACAAGAGGCTGAGCATCTTGATGGCAGGTGCTATGTCTTCTTTATTTTTGATTTTCCTGGTCTCCAAAGCAGGGATCTCTCCCAGGTGGGGACAACATTCTCTCCCATCTCCCTCCCACTCTCTCACACTGGGTCCCTGTCTTATATCGTCTTCCCTCCATCTCATTTACATAATGGGAAGGGGCAGAGTGAGAGCTGGGCCCAGAGGTCTCTTGCTCCAGCTCCAAAGCTTGCCCTCTTGATAACGATGCTTGATGCTGCGGTTCTCAAACTTGAATGGGCATCATAGTCACTGGGAGAGCTTGTTTAAACCCAGGTGCTTGGACTCCAACACCCAAGTTTCTGATTCAGTAGGTGGGGCCTGAGATCCTGCCTCCCTAAGCAGCTCCCATGTGATGCTGACGCTGCCGGCCCAGGGACCAGCCCTAAGAATCGCCGCTAGGAGGCTTCGTAGCTATGGCTGTGGATTTTCTTCTCAGGAGTTTAATGCATGTGCCCCTGCTTCATAGTGGAGAGTCTTGACATGAGTAGATTTGAGACTCATAGGATTAGAAAACAAAATTCACATGCGGCAACTTGGAACCCAGAAAAGGCCCTCAATCTGAAGTCAGACTCGGAATGCCAATCCAGCTGTGAACAGTTACCAGCTCTGTGACTGTGTGACCAAGACATGTCACCTCTCCCAGGCTCTCTTTCCTCATCTGTGAAATGGGAATACTATTACCCACTTCAGAGAATTATTGTGAAGATTAAATGCCACAGTTCCTCTCATGGTTTCTGGTACTGGTTAGGCATTCAGCTATTGATAAAAGTTTGGACTTGACTGGAAAACATCAATCAGGATGTTTCTGTTTCTTTCCACATGGGCACAGGGCACAGAATAGAAGTGGGTATTGGGGATTTAGCAAGAGAGATTCCATGGGACATTCTAGGAAACATTCATCTTAATATTGTTGACAGGTTGGGGGTAATGGATGTGCATGGGATCGTGTGTTTTTCTTGGTTAGTCTCCTGGGCTCTATCATCTGTGTGAAGCCCCAGCATGGAGCTTTATATTTTCCTTTGTACCTTATGGGGAGGTCCACGCATGTTTGAGTTTGGGGGTGGGTGGGGAAGGACAGCCCTTCTGCATCTGTCGCCAGAGTTGACCCCTACACGTAACTAAGGGATGGCAGTAGTGAGGGCAGTGACGTGGAGTGCCCGGGTTGTTTCAGAGATTAGTACTAATGATTATGTCCACTGTTTACTATATACCACACCCAGCTATTCAGCTTCGAGGAAGTTATTTACCCTCTCCAGTCTGCATTCTTCTCTCCTATAAAAGGAAACCTAGTAAGAATGTGATCGCTAGGATGCAGTGAGACACTACCTATTAAGCTCTTTCTTTTTCATTTTTTTACTGGAGTATAGTTGATTTACAATATTGTGTTAGTTTCAGGTGTACAGCAAAGTGAGTCAGTTATACATATGCATATATCACCTCTTTTTTAGATTTTATTCCCACATTACAGAGTATTGAATAGAGTTCCCTGTGCTATACAGTAGGTTCTTATTAGTTATCTATTTTATATACAGTAGTGTGTACATGTCAATTCCAATCTCCCAATTTATCCCTCCCCCTTCTTTCCCCCTTGGTAGCCATAAGTTTGTTTTCTACATCTGTGACTCAGTTTCTGTTTTGTAAATAGGTTCATTTGTACCATTTATTTTTAGATTCCACATATAAGTGACATCATATGATATTTGTCTTTCTCTGCCTATTAAGCTCTTAAAACAGCGCCTAGCCCGTGGTGAGTACTCAGTGGCTATTAGCCTTTGTTATTTATTGAGAACCTCCTATTTTCCAGGCACACTACAGAGGTCATGCATTTATTTCCCAAGCACAGGGACTGTTTTAGGTCCAACAGATCCCTGGTGGTCAAAATAGTCTACTCTTGTATTTTTTGTTTTCTTTTGGCTGTGCTGCACTGCCTGTGGGATCTTAGTTCCCTAACCAGGGACTGAACCTGGGACCTCAGCAGTGAAAGCACAGAGTCCTAACCACTGGACCACCAGGGAATTCAATCTACTCTTGTTTTTCTTTTTTCAATGTTTCATTTTTATATTTTCTTTTTTTCTTATTAGTTATCTATTTGATACATATTAGTGTATATATGTCAATCCCAATCTCCCAATTCATCCCCCCCACCTTTTCCTCCTTGGTTTTCAAATACCATTTCTAAAATACGCAAAGCATTGAGATGGTAATGGGTTGTCGGAGTGAGGTCGCTGCTGAGCTAGCAAACAGGTCAGCTGAAATTTCAGTCCAGCACCCACAGACCCGTTCTGTTCTGCTGCCCTGCCCACCTGTAGCACTGTCCTTACTTGATCATCATCAGATGCTGATAAGAATTATAATTTGTGTGGAGAACAGAAACATCAATTTCATAGTTATGAAGGTATGATGGTAGATCCAATACGTAGTTTTCACACATTTTGATTTGATTTATAGATCTCATTTACTAATTTATATTCCTATAATACTTTCATTATAAAATATGCAAAGGTACAGAGATTTGTGTGTATAAGGGATTTTTTTTTTAAAATTTGGGTTTATAAATAGTTTGGAACAGGTTGCAGAAACATCATCTGTTGCTCTTTTTAATATATCCTGAGCATGCTCTGATGTATCCTGAAATAATTTGCTTTGGAAAAAAGCACTGTGCCCTCTCTCTCTTTTTTTTTTTTTCAAATGTAACTGTAAATATTACTTTGATGTATGTAATTGCTGCAACCATTTCCATTTGAAGGAAGACTTCTAACCCTTCCATCTCTCATCTCTTGCTATTGTCAAGAAATAAGAAAAACCAACTTAAAATGCAGCATTCAACTGTGTTTAATGTAAACATTGAAGAAGTCTGAGAACAGCCACAAATTTTCCTTTGCTTAATGCAATCTTGAAAATATTTCAAGTATTCTGTTTTATAGGCACGCGTCCACTCTGCTTAGGGAAAATATTTCTTCAGGCACATCTTAGCATGTCAAGATTGCTTCTGGTACCTGGCACTTAGTAGGAACTGAACAGATGTTTGGCAATTGACTTGAGCTGAAGTTCACTGGGCTGCAAGGGTTGGTATAGCAGTCAGAGACCCTTGCGTCCCTCTAGGCACAGAGACAGCTCTGGAGGGCTCGGCAAGGGGGTTCTGGCTGGGTGAGGGAGGCCTGCAATCCCTCTGAGCATTGGGGTGCCGTCCAGGATCAGACCTTGGCCAGTGCAGAGCTGGAGCTGGCTTCAGGATTGGTCCCTTGTCAGTCATTTCATCAAGTAGCTTTCCTTCTAAGCTCTAAGCCTTGGTTGTGAGCCCCTTGGAGACAGGACATTGCCTCTCATCTCTGCATTTTCAAGAGCCCGTGCAAGTCCTAATGCCATAATTGCTCAGTAAATATTTTGCTCAATTGAAGGACAAAGAAAAGAAACCAAATGCGCACAAGGTTCCCTCTAGTCTCCTCGCTTCCGAGACCTGGCTGTGAGCTCATGGCCTGATCCATCCATGATTCATCACTTAAGTCATTCAGCAGCTGCAGGATGTAAGCTTCCCCCTGGCTGTCTCTTGGGCTGTTGAGAGACCTGGGTGGGTGGTGGAAATAGCCCTGGTCTGAAATGCTGTGGACACCTGGGGGCCTGTTTTTAAAATTTCTTTCAATTAAAAATTTTTTTTATTGGCTGTTTTTCCTTGCATCTGATCTTTACTTTTTTTAAATTGAAGTATAGTTGATTTACAATGTTGTGTTAATTTCTGCTGTACAGCAAAATGTTTCAGTTCTACATATATCTACATTCTTTTTTTATATTCTTTTCCATGGTGGTTTATCACAGAATATTGACTAAAGTTCCCTGTGCTATACAGTAGGACCTTGTTGTCCATCCATTCTATATATAATAGCTTGTATCTGCTAACCCCCATCTCCCACTCCATCCCTCCCCCATAGCCTATATCTGCATCACATACTTGCTGGCAGTTCAACCTGAGTCAAGTCCCTTCTTGTTCTGGGCCTTGGTCATCGTGTAACCTTTAAGAACAATGACAGCAATACAATTTTATCCCATTTACATTTCGTGTGTGTGCGTGTGCATGCGTGTGCGTGCGTGTGCGTGTACGTACGTGAGTGTGTTTGTGAGGGTGCGTGTGTGTGCACGTGCTGGTCAGCTAATTTGCCGCAGCATCAAAATTTTTACTCCTCTATTAACAAAGAAGGAAATATTCTGACCTAATTTCTGGCAGAGGAAAGTTCTGGAATTTCAAATCACGGGATTCTTCTTTTGTTGTTTTTCTATTGCCCCTGTGATGAAAGAAAATAGATTATAGTCAGGAAATTGTAAGAAGAGAGGGGAAAAAAAAAATTAAGTGCATTCCTTCATAGAAACAACCACCCAGTCAGATGTAAACAATAAACATCTCGCACGAAATTCGAAATCTCTCTTTGCATTTCCACTGGGGTTAAACAAAATCTGAGTTTAAAGTAATCCAATTACTTCAAACTTTTTTTTTTAATGTAAGTGCTTTATTTTACAAGTGGCAATAGTGTGGGGTAGAATAACCGCCCCCATCAGAATGAGGACGTGGGCACTCCCACATCAGGGAGGTCACGGCGGTGCCCTCCTTAAGCTCTCTGATTGTCCATGACATCGCTCTGTACAGCGAAGAGCATCACACTTGGTTAAAGGGGGGCTGTCAAACAAAGACAGTGCCTATGTGCTAAGGAATGTCCTAGATGCTTTCCCATGTTAATTGAATTCGGCCCCAAACTAGCAAACATCATCCGGTTTAGGGAGGCAGATGATTTAGAAATAGCAACTTGGATTAAAATAATTTGTATTGAACTTCTGTATAATTTAGTCATTTTGTGATGATATTTTCTATGAAGAGATTAACTTATTTTAAATTGAGTTAATTTGTTTAAATTCAGTAAGACATTCTATCATAAACCATCTCTCGTTCATTTCATTAGCCAAGTTTAATATACTTCCATTTCTTGTGCAGGCATTTCGTGAGCTTTATCAGACATTTAAGGATGATCCTTTCCTCCACAAATGTTCCTGGCAGCTACCTGGGTAGCTCCTCTGACCCCTTTGCCCCCCTGCTTCTCTCCCCTTGGGCCACACCTGCTACTTCTTGGTCCTTAGATTTTCTCTCCTCCCTCCCCCAGGTCTCTTCCAGGGACTGGTCCCTCTTTTTTCAAGCACCTGTTGTCTTCCTTCTTCTCCTGCATCTAGCTCATGCTTCTGAGTTCAGCTCACATCACTTCCTCAGAGAAACCTTCCTTCCCCTCTGAGACGGACCCCTTCACAGAACTTGTCTGAACTTTCATTGTCCTTTGGTTTAACACGTAGCTTGTATTCATGTCTGCTAAGCTGCAGAACTGCCATCTCCATGAGGGCAGGGACTGCAGGGCTCTGCATGCCCAGGGTTTGGGTCAGTGCCCGACCTGCAGTGGATGTACATGGCTGCACATGTGAACAATGGTCTCCAGGAAATACCAAAAGATGACTTGAGACTCTATCTCCAACTAGGATTTTGTGTGAAGCCTAATGATTGCAGCATGATAAATACAAAAAATAGTGAGTTGTTTGGATATATTTTGTCATTGTGTAAATTGATCATCTAGAAAGATGATGGCATTATTCTGTTATTTTTCTTTTTTTTTGTTATTCCATGATTACACAATTATTTCATCATTGTATTATTTCATATATTTTATTATTTCATTTAAAAAAATTTATCTGTGTTAAAGCTCTAGTCGTAAATCTATGTCTGCATTCTGACTTCATTTCTAAGTCCTAAACATGAACACTTAACTATTTTTGGGACCTTTCTCACTGGTCCTCTGGTCCTCTGTCAGACCCAGGCCCTTTTCCTAGTGAGTTTTCCTAGTGAGCAGCTCCATTGCTCACATAGTTTCCCAACCAGCAGCCTGGGGACTCACCTTAAGTCTTCTCTTTCCTCTCCTCTCCATCCTCACCATCTCAACAATTTGTTACCAGGTCCTAACAATCGATTCCCGAACATCTTCTCTCTCCACTCCCATAAGTGATACCCGGTCTTAGTTCTACTTTTAGAACTAAGTTCTCTCCAGTCTGGACTTTGGTGTTGGCCCCCCAGCCACCTGGGCTCCAATCCACCCACCAAACTGCAGTAAGAACAACCATCTTTCTAATTAGCAGAATATTATTGAGTCACCTCCCTGCTTGAAAATCCTCACCACGCCTCTATTTCTGCAGGACAAAGTCCACACTCTTTACCATGATAACCAAGATCCCTGCCCCAGTGGCCTTGAATACAATTTCTGTTGTTTGCGTTCTCATTTCCTGCCACCTCTCCCTCTGCCAGGCCCCCGCGTTGTCCTCTTTCTGTGTCATACTTTTGTATGCTCCCAGATGATCGATTCCATTTTTCTTTTGCCTCCATTGGATCTGGCAAAATACTTTCCATTCTTTAAGATTTAGTTCAAATATTAGTTCCCCATGAGGTCTTCTGTGCTGCTTCCTCTTTCAACCCTTTTAGTATTTTTGGTATATCTCTGTTTTACCATTCATTCATTTGTTCATGAATCCATTCATTCATTAACTCAGCAAGTAATATCGGATCTATCTTGTGCCAGGCTGTATGCAGTCATTAAAGAAGACACATGAAGTCTGCCTTATGAATCTTTTATTGTTGTTGGGAGATAGGCTATAAACAAGTAAATAAACAATCATATTTTTATCATATTGCCTTGTATGTGCCTTGTATGTGTTCATGTTCCCCTAGAGTAGGGGAAGGAACACAGGATAATTTATTACACAGAGAACTCAACACATCCCAGAAAAGTGGGAAGTGCTGTAGGTTTTTGGGGAAACTGAGGCACAGAGTGTCAATGGGTGAGCCAATGAATTGTTCTTGAAATCACCTCTTACTCCTCTGCGAAAGAGCATATCACCTCACAGGAACCAGCTTCTCTTCTTAACTATACACCCAACACTTCTTGTTCTACACTTTTCGGAGATCTCTGATTTCCTTTCTCTCTCTCTCTCTCTTTTTTTTTTTTTTGGCTATGTTGGGTCTTCGTTTCTTTGTGAGGGCTTTCTCTATTTGTGGCGAGTGGGGACCCCTCTTCATCGCAGTGCGCGGGCCTCTCACCGTTGCGGCCTCTCTTGTTGCAGAGCACAGGCTCCAGATGCACAGGCTCAGTAGTTGTGGCTCACGGGCCCAGTTGCCCCGCGGCATGTGGAATCTTCCCAGGCCAGGGTTCGAACCTGTGTCCCCTGCATTGGCAGGCAGATTCCCAACCACTGCGCCACCAGGGAAGCCCTCCTTTTTCTCTTTGACACCTCCCTCCTGCATGGTCAGTTGACAAAACCCATCCAGTCCTCCTTCACATGTCTTATTGCTCCATCCCTTTCTTACACCCCCTCTGAGTCTGCCCTCTCCAGATCCTCTTTACTTTTCAGGTAGATCTAACAGAAGCCAGTTCTGCGTAGTTGAATCAATACATACTGACTGTAGCGTGTTGAAGAGGGTCTATAAAAAAATGTGTCTGTCTAGAAATGGTGAATTATTTGGGAAGAGGTTCTTTGAAAATGTAAGCAAGGTAAGATCTTGAGATGAGATCGTCCTGGATTAGGGTGGCTCTATATCCAATGACAGGTGTTCTTAGAAGAGGAGAAGACATGGAGGAGAAGGGCATGTGAATGTCCCACGTGAAGACAGAGGCAGATGTTGGAGTAATGCTGCCACAGGCCGAGGAGCATCTGGAGCTACCCAAAGCTGGAAGAGGAAAGGAAGGATGCTTCCCTAGAGCCTTCAGAGGGAGCACAGCCCTCTGAATTGATTTCAGACTTCTGGGCTCCAGAACTGCGAGAGAATACGTTTCTGACGTGTTAAGCCCTGGTTTATGGTAATTTGTTACAACAGCCCTAGGAAACTAACACACAGGACATCTAACCTGTCCCAAGGTACAGAAGATGCATCAGACCCAAAGCTCATGCAGGTCAAGACATTAGGTGTAATGATAAAAGGAAAAAGAAAGGAAAAGAAATGGGTCATATCTTTAAGTGAGGGGGTAGTCAAGGAAGGCTTCTGCAGAGTGATGAATGAGGATGTACAGGCATTTGCCACACAGATGACATGGTGAACTGGGAGGTGGAGAGTAAGGCGGGGCAACCTATTTTGAGAGTTAAAGATGCCTGCTCCAAGCTGTCCTGGCCATTTTCCTCTAATTTCTCACCTTTACCTGTACTCCCAGGTACACGCAACATGGCAGGTACAGTCTGACCAGCACAGAAAGAGAACTACCATTTCTTCTGTTGTGAAACTACACTTCTCTTAATAAACTTTCAGATCAAGTTCAGCTTTTTCCAGAAGCTTCTCATTCTATACACTCCCATTGAGCTTGCAGATTTCTGAGAAATCACACAAATTGCTCTTAAGCCATAATTCTCTTTCAAGGGCCTGTGCAGCTGGATTGCTGACTCCAAGATCATGAATAGCAATAATGTATAATGTTATAATTATGATAATAACAACAGCTTGAAACTGAGATAAGATTTACAATTTACTAACCATTGTTTGCCAGTTCACACATATTAATCCATCAAATGCTCACAACTGTCCTATGAGGTCAGTCCTAGTCTTTCCCCAGTCCTGTTGGATTTCTTTATCTCATGCTCTGTTTATGCTCCATCTCTTGAGGAATTGCCGCATATTAGGCTCCTGAGGAAACACTCTGAGAAGGAGATGATGGTGCAGGAAGTCCATTAGGGTGAGATCTTGAGATCCGCCCCTGTGGAGGGAAGGGAAGGAAGCAGGATTGGGCAGGGGGAAAAGTTGGGCGGTGCTCTTGGATTGGTATGATGCCCCTTCAGAACTACTCCAAGTTGTGGTGGGGACTGTGTTTTGGTACTCCCAGGTGGACCAGTTAGTGGATGTGAGCTGCCCCAGGTGAGGCAACTCCATTCAACTGAGACAATTCCCAAAGGAGGTTGCTATGGCGAAACTCCCAAAGTCTAGTGTAACATCATATTGCATTCTGACTCGTTAGAGTCTGAGGTCCTATGATCAACATAGGTCTTGGCTATATTTTTCATTAGGAGAGAATGAGGATGGAAGGAGGAAGGAAGGAAGGGTGTGGCCAAGGGCAGTATGATCCTGAGGGCAGGTTGTCCCCTAGGAAGGAGTGGATAAGCAAGTCAGAGAGATGCTAGTCTCCGTGGAATGTGATGAGGTGTGGACACAAAGGTTAAGAACACACACTTGTACTTTATCTGGGTTTGGATCTGGTTCTGCCAACTGAATAAGTCACTAATTTATCTCATCATCTCCATTTTACCCACAAGGAAGGGCAGAGTTATAATAACTCCCTCCCTCACATGTTGATTGCATGTTAGTGATCATTTTCATTATCTAGGACCCAATTCTTACTCAAATGATTAAGGAATAGCAGAGGTGGACAGCCAGAAGCACCAAGAAAGACAGTTGATAATGAAAGTATTTCAGCCAGGGCAAAAGTGTGGGTTATTAACTCACAGTTTTCGTGGGTCAGGATTGTAAGCGTGACTTTGCTGGGTCCTCTGTTTTATGGTCTCTGTTGAGGTTGCAGAGACCTCACAGTGTCAGCCAGAGTTGGAGTCTCATCTGAAACCTCAACTGGGAAAGGATCTATCTGGTCCTAAGCACATGTGATTGTTGGCGGAGTTCAGTTTCTTATGGCCTATTGGACTGAGAAGATCACTTCCTTGGTGTCTGTTGGTGTGAGGATGCCCTCAGTTCCTTGCCACATGGGCCTTCCTAATACGGCCACTTGCTTTATCAAAATGTGCAAACCAAGAAGACAAGAGGAAAGTTGCAATCTCATGTAATGTAATCACAGAGATGACGTCTCATCACTTTTGCCATCTCCTGTTGCTTAGAAGCAGTCACAGGCCTCGCTCTCAATTAAGAGGGATGGGGATGGATTATACAGGGAGGGACATAAGTACCAGGAGAAGAGGTAATTGGGGGCCACTTTAGTGTCTGTCTGCCACATAATATTGCTCCCTCAATGTAGAAGTGTGAGTAGAGGCGACAACAGTTAGTAACATTCAGAAGGTATTTGGCAAACCTGCAAACCAAATAAGCTAGAATCTTTCTGCAGCCTGTTTTACAACCTTCTGTGACTCCTGAAAATGTCAGGCCTGTTTTCAAAAGTTTTTCAGTTAATCCCAGAAGAAACTGGTTCTCCAGTTCTTTGCTGTTGCATGTGAGGGGTCATTGGAATTATTTTTGCAGCAGCATGCTATACTTCTAACTCTCTTAAAATAGTCACTGCACTAGTTGTCACAAACAACTTCTCCAAGTGATGGATATCTATTTTGTTCATTCTATTTGGTCAGTAAGCCAAGGGGGTGGTATGTACAAACTTCCTTCAAGTTGTGTATTCCTGCACACAGTTTCTTCTAAACCTAGGAAATGTTTAACACTCTCTCTGAGCATCTGAGGAAAGCCCAGGTTCTTGGGGATTTGACATGCCATAGCCTGGATGATGGATACATTTTATGTGCTTGCACTGCTGAACCCAGAAAAGTTGAAGGACATACACAGGCTTCTAGCCACACAGATTTTTTTATTTTTTAAGTTTGAGTTTGAATATATCTACATAGGGCTGATTTTCTCAAGCTCATGCAGCCTCCCCGTTCACTCCCGACTCTTTTGCACTTTTAGATTGCTTGAATGGGCCCTGAAGACTTGAGCTGGTGACCTCCCCAGAAGAATTTGAGAGGAAGGTCCATTCAGTAATAAATTGACCACAGTGGAGAGTTGAAATGAGAGAGTTGCTATTACTCATGACTTTGTGATGGTTAATTTTACCTGTCAACTTGGCTAGGCCATGGTGCCGAGTTGTTTGGTCAAACAGCAGTCTACGTGTTGCTGAGAAGGTATTTCTTAGATGTGATTAACATTTAAATCAGCAAACTTGGAATAAAGTGGATGACCCTCCCTAGTGTGGGTGGGTCTCATCCAATCAGTTGAAGGCCTTAAGAGCAAAGGCTGAGGTTTCCCTTCCTGAAGAAGGAATTCTGCCTCAAGGCTACAACATAGGAACCCTGGCTTAGTTTCCAGTCTGCTGTCCCATGGAATTGGGTGCAAGACTGCAACATCCACTCTTCTTACCTGCCCTATAGATTTCAGACTTGCCAGCCCCCATAAGCATGTAAGCCAATTCATTAAAATAAATCTCTCTCTCAATATATGTAACCTTGACTAATATACTTCTAATTAAATCCTCACAACAGTGCTTCATATCAGATACTCATGTTATCCTTATTTTACAGATGAAGAAACAAAGACTCAGCACCCCGGTTATTGAGACAAACCTTGGTATGAAACCTGTTCCTTCACGGAACGGACTCCATATAGAAAATAGATGTTTCACTCCAAGCCACAGTGTCAGAGGAGCAGGGAAAGATGTACACACAGAAGACTCTTTGTCCTAAAGTGTCCCTCTAGAATTGAGCACGGCTTTGAGTAAGTTTCTGCAGGAAGCCTGAGTGTGAGATGGTCCTGGCAGGTTGCCCTGGCCTCCACTGTGGGACATTCTCTCTCTCCTGGTGCCTGAGTCATAGTGGAATTTGAGTTGCCAGTGAAGACACAGTGGATGCTGTTGTCCATGGGATGTGGCCTAATTGCCTATCTGGATTGTTGCAATAAACCCATGCCTAGATATCTCATGGGAAGCTACATTTACTTGGAAGCAGACGCTGATGATAAGGCATGATTTCAAACTCTGCTCACAGATGGGGATGCAGTAAGATCCTGTACTTCCTTGTGTCTGTACACACCAGGAGATAAAAACACACCAAATTCGGAGGTGTCCCTGCCCTGCCTGACAGTATGTGTATAGTGGAAAGTGAGGGGAATGACCCAGATACAAGACAGACTTTTATTCCAAAGCAGCTTCAACGTTGGGGGCATTGCTCAGAGCCTTCTGTCTGTCTTGTCCAGTGTCTCCCATTTGTGGAACTTATAGCTACAAACTTGGACAATAATGTCAGGGACAGCCACCTGGAGAGGAAAGAGAGTTTGGTCCTGTGACCTTAGGGTTAGGGTTAGGGTTCGGGCCCTAAATATTTTACTGCCTCACTGTGTTATCTCAATCATGTTACTTAACTATAACCCAGTCATGGTTATGCCATGTGTAAAATCAGAGTTTGGGACTGGCTGGTGTGTTCCCTGAAGCATCATTACTCTATGTATCCTGAACACTTTCCTGTCCCTGCATTAAACAAAGGGGAATAAGAGTCCTGATTCATAAGCAGATGAAAGTCTTGTGGCAAAGTCCTAAAAACTATGGCATAAGAGGGGTGTGTGTATAACATGCTTTGAGAACTTAGTGGCAGAATGAATTAACTTAAGGGTCCTGTGCTCACTGAAGCTCCCTAGATCTTTCACCTGGATCTCAAGAGCTCCTTGTCAGTTTCCTTGACATCAGTCCCTTTCTACTCAAAGATCCTCTGCTAATTTTATCTCACCCATCATTTCAACTCTCCAGTTTTGTTTTACAAACCTATGTTCCAGGCAAACCGAACCTCTTGCTACCTGAAACACAGCACACTGAAACTCTCTCTTCTCATGTGGTCTTTTCTACCCGAGATTCATTTCTCTCTCTTTCTCTTCTCCTAACTTTTCCATATCATCAAATTCTCCTTGTTCTGCTGGGCCCAGCACAGATACCATCTTTTCCAATTATGTTTTCCAAATGTGACTAGGCAGATGTCCTAAGTCCCTCTGTGAGCTAGGATGGTGTTTGTTCTATATCTTAGTGGATGGCAGCCATGTTTCCTAAGCCCCCAGCCCATCCTGGACCCAGCCCCTCTCCTCCTGTAGCCTCTTTGACAGCTCCTGAAAGGCTCTGTCCCATGGTCTTGTGAACAAAATCCTCTCAGACTTAAGTCCTCTACTGAACTGAATTGAAATTGAGCAGTGGGCCCTGGTGCCATCCTTCAGTCAAATATTTATTGAGTAGCTATTATGTGCTGGTTATTGTCTTATGCCTGGAGACACAGGTGGACAAGACACAAAAGGTCCTACCCTTGTGAAGCTGGCAGCCTGTGAGTGGGAACCAAGCTAATGAGCAAGAAGCTCACCTCCTCTGTCTTTCTTTCTTCCCCATGGCTTCCTATCTTTGTTGACTCCTGATTTGAATGGCTCCCTGGCTTCAGGACAGTCCACCAGGCTCTTCCCTGAGTTTCCCTTTGTACACAGCTATGACAGCTGCCTGTAGATTCATACCTGGCCAGCTACCTCTGGGCTTCCTTCAGGCCTCTGGGAGCTGCTTGGGCTGCACTTCTTCTTCCCGATTCTCTGGACTCAGGAAGAGGCTGTGGGTTCTCTGATGAAATGGATCAGGCTTCAGTTTTCAGGGGCTACCACCTGCGTGATCATGATCGGTGTGTACATCCCCCCACCAAAGCTCTTAATTCCTGCTATTCCCCTCACACAGACTAGCAGCAAACAGTTTCTCATGAGAAGATCCATATATGGAGGCAGGAATCTCTGGAAGGAATTACTAATTCTTGCTTATTAAGGCAGAAAATAGAGCCGGAATATTCAAGCATAGACCAGATCTGCCTGTGGGTTGCAGGTGCAGAGTGGAGGGTGGTGTCTGAATGTAACTCTTTGCTTTCCCAGAGTTACAGCTTCAGAGAGTCCCAGAGCATGGGGCTCCATGCTTGGCGTCGCCTCTGTGCTCTAGAATCTGCAGCCCCTTATGCATATTATCTGCTTGAACCTGTTAATGTTACAGATGAGAAAACTTGGGCCCAGACAAGTAAAGTGGCTTGCCCACGCTAACCAGAGGCTGACACAGAAGATTCTGGATCAGCTCCTGTTTCCATGCGTGGTGCCTGAGGTCCCTTTCATTTCGCCTGGGCTTCCTCAGTGCTTGTCTTCTAATTAAGCCTCTTTGTGTGCCTTCTAAATAAAATCTCTTTTTCTTTTTAATCTCCTTGAGGCCAGAAAGACAAAAGAAAGATAACCTAATTTAGAAAACAAGAAAGTAATCCTGAATCCTTTTATGTTCAGGTTTCAAGAAACCCTATGAAACCTTTTCTCCTGTTTTTTTTTTTTTGGTTGTTGTTGTTTAAATTTTGATTCAGCAAAAGGAAACAAATGAACCAAGAAATAGAAGCCTTACATATCTTTTCAAATGCTTTCTCCTTTTTCCCCCCACCTCTGTCTTGATTGTCAGAGGATGTAGCTTCTAATAGGCCATCAATGTATGTAATGAGCAAACACAATAACAACAGTGAATTACCCTTTTTATATGTCCATAGATGTATTCATAGTGGAATTTAATTTATAGATGGTCATGCCTGAAAGATTCTGGATGCATGATAGAAAGCAACAGGAAAAAAGCAATATGTTTATCTTTTAAAAACCTTCAGAACAAAAACTCGATGTGTGCCTGGTTAGGAGACACTCCATAAAAACCCAAGAGTAAAAGGGTGGTCGGCAGGGGCGCCAGGGAGGGACCTTGTGCTTAGAATGTAGAGAATGAGG